>NW_895757.1:0-830 GCF_000209065.1 Trypanosoma cruzi | reverse complement strand
CAATGAAAACAAAACAGAAACAGTTACGGTGCTCCGCCCATGCAGCCAGGCAGGACGGCAGCGGTGCGTGTCGTGCAAAAGAGAGCACCAACGGGCCTGCATGGGTGTGCATGCATATATACAATGGGCACATTATTGTGTGTGCTTCGTGGGGTGAGGCGACGACGAGAGTCCATGCAAGGGAACACACACACAGAGAGAGAAGGAAGTGTGTGTATGCGGGCGGTGCATGGCTCTCTCACACTCACTCTCACGCGGCCACCACCGCAGCCGCAGCCGCACAAACCACGAAACAGATGGAATCAGTGCGATTGCAGAACTCGCACACCGTCCTGCAAACCAGAAGTTTAAAAAGCAATATGAAACAAGAATTCAAAAAAAAAAAAAATGGAAAAAACTTAGGCTTCTGCGGGAATCGAACCCGCGTCCCCGGATGACATTGTGAGCGTGTTTGCCACTGAGCTAAAAAAATGCGGTCGCGCGACTCCTTTTCACGTAAAGTATTAATGTCGATCTTCGAACAATCGAGCACATTTGCGTTGTCCCCTGGAAAACGAAAAAGACGTGTTTAGGATGCGCAGCCGCAGCGTGGTTACTACTGTAAGTCGTCATATATCTAACGTCCGGGGCCGCCGCTGCAGCTTGGATAATTCGACACGTCGTGCCGTATCTAACGTCCGGGGCAGCCGTTGCAACTTGGATAATTCGACACGTCGTGCTGTATCTAACGCCCGAGGCCACCGCTGCAGCTTGGATAATTCGACACGTCGTGCTGTATCTAACGTCCGGGGCAGCCGCAAAAACTTGGATAATTCGACACGTCGTGCTGT
>NW_895756.1:0-830 GCF_000209065.1 Trypanosoma cruzi | reverse complement strand
ATTGCAGAACTCGCACACCGTCCTGCAAACCAGAAGTTTAAAAAGCAATATGAAACAAGAATTCAAAAAAAAAAAAAATGGAAAAAACTTAGGCTTCTGCGGGAATCGAACCCGCGTCCCCGGATGACATTGTGAGCGTGTTTGCCACTGAGCTAAAAAAATGCGGTCGCGCGACTCCTTTTCACGTAAAGTATTAATGTCGATCTTCGAACAATCGAGCACATTTGCGTTGTCCCCTGGAAAACGAAAAAGACATGTTTAGGATGCGCAGCCGCAGCGTGGTTACTACTGTAAGTCGTCATATATCTAACGCCCGAGGCCACCGCTGCAACTTGGATAATTCGACACGTCGTGCTGTATCTAACGTCCGGGGCAGCCGCTGCAACTTGGATAATTCGACACGTCGTCCCGTATCTAACGTCCGGGGCAGCCGCTGCAACTTGGATAATTCGACACGTCGTGCTGTATCTAGCGTCCGGGGCCACCGCCCTACCATTTTTTATTTCTTGCGGCGGCCAACCCCGGCAGTAAGGACAAAAAAAAGAATCGCGTTTTCTTTAATGTTTTTCCTGTTTGGGGGCGGGGATCTTTGTTTTCTATGATTGTCTCTTTTTTTTTGTCTGTTCCAGGTTGGTTTTGAGGACGCTTGATGTGCCTGCTGGGTGATCGCCGGCTTTTTTATTGGTGATTGCGTATTTTTGGCTTACCGGTGTGCCGCTCAGCGCCATTTTGTTTTACTTCTTTTCTGCTTATTGGGGCGTGTTGTTATTCTTCACGCGTCAGCACACACCGAAACACATGTCAAAAAAAAAAAATGCAGGTTTTTTCCC
>NW_895755.1:0-830 GCF_000209065.1 Trypanosoma cruzi | reverse complement strand
GAGTGTGTGTATGTATAATATGCAAGGATGCGGTGTTGTGATGCGTGTGAGCGCGTGCGCAACGAGGGAAGAAGAGGAGGGGGGGGGAGGAGGTGCTTTGTGAAGTTGGTTACACTTTTGTTGTGAGTGTTGTATGTATATGCCGCTGCCGGGTTTTTATTTCCCTATAACCCCCCCGCCACTGCTACAGCGAAAAACATTACAAAATACACGCGGGGGGGAGAATTGTCTGTATTTGTTTTGTTTGGGGATTCCACCACACATTCATCGTGATGTTATGTACTGTGTGCTGTGTGTGTGACACGTTGCGTCCGGCAATAACAAAAGACGCGGGTGCCTCTGTGTGTCTCTCTATATATATTGAGGGAGAACATTGACATTCAAAAGAGTGTAAAAACAGGAGGAGGAAAAAGACGCACGCTGCTCGCCAGAAATTTTGTGCTTATTTTGCCTGTGGCAAAAAAAACACAACACTAATAAATTTTTGGCCCTCTAATACATTTTTAACCGCACTAATAAGAGAGAACACCGACCAGTAACAAAGTGACAAGAGGAGAGGGGAACACTCTGCATGCGAGAACCGATCGTGCCGTTCGCATTTCGCTGTGGACACAGCGTCATCCCCCATAAGGTGTGTTATCATCCCGCATAAGGTGTTATCATCCCGCATAAGGTGTGTTATCATCCCGCATAAGATGTTATCATCCCGCATAAGGTGTTATCATCCCGCATAAGGTGTTATCATCCCCCATAAGGTGTGTTATCATCCCGCATAAGATGTTATCATCACGCATAAGGTGTGTTATCGTCCCGCATAAGGTGTTATCGTC
>NW_895754.1:0-830 GCF_000209065.1 Trypanosoma cruzi | reverse complement strand
GGTGTCCAGTGTGTGCACACGCAAACATACATTGAAAGAGAGTGTCTCTGACTCCCGCCATTCATAATTCGAGACAAAAATTTAGACCACAACGTGTGGTGCAGCAGCCGCTCGAAAACGATCCGCCGACTGCAGCACCCTTGTGGGCAAGAGCTCGCGAAACTCCTCCAAGAAGCGGATAATTCAGGGTTGTTTGGTGTCCAGTGTGTGCACACGCAAACATACATTGAAAGAGAGTGCCTCTGACTCCCGCCATTCATAATTCGAAACAAAAATTTAGACAACAACGTGTGGTGCAGCAGCCGCTCGAAAACGATCCGCCGACTGCAGCACCCTTGTGGGCAAGAGCTCGCGAAATTCCTCCAAGAAGCGGATAATTCAGGGTTGTTTGGTGTCCAGTGTGTGCACACGCAAACATACATTGAAAGAGAGTGCCTCTGACTCCCGCCATTCATAATTCGAAACAAAAATTTAGACCACAGCGTGTGGTGCAGCAGCCGCTCGAAAACGATCCGCCGACTGCAGCACCATTGTGGGCAGAGCTCGCGAAACTCCTCCAAGAAGCGGATAATTCAGGGTTGTTTGGTGTCCAGTGTGTGCACACGCAAACATACATTGAAAGAGAGTGTCTCTGACTCCCGCCATTCATAATTCAAGACAAAAATTTAGACCACAGCGTGTGGTGCAGCAGCCGCTCGAAAACGATCCGGCGACTGCAGCACCATTGTGGGCAAGAGCTCGCGAAACTCCTCCAAGCAGCGGATAATTCAGGGTTGTTTGGTGTCCAGTGTGTGCACACGCAAACATACATTGAAAGAGAGTGTCTCTGA
>NW_895753.1:0-830 GCF_000209065.1 Trypanosoma cruzi | reverse complement strand
CTGTGCGTGCGTGTGCGCCACGGCCCAGGAGGAGGGGCAGTACGATGCTGCTGTGTTTGAGGCTGCTGGGGGCGACCCGAAGAAGAACACGACTACCACTACCACTACGTCTACTACTACCTCCAGTGCGCCCAAGAACACGACCACAACTACCTCCAAGGCACCGACTCCTGAAGACGCGCGCAGTCCTGGCGGCCCTGTGTGGGTGCCGGTGCCGCTGCTGCTGCTGGTCAGTGCCGCTGTGGCGACCGCCGGTGCTGCGTGCTGAGGACGGGGCGGGGCGCGTGCGCCGTCGGTCTGGAGTCCCGTTGTGTGCGGCCACTGCCCGCACGCGCGGGAGCACCGACTGGCGCCTGCGCCGCGTATATTTGAGCACCCTGCAGCGGTGTGGACGTATATATTCCGGTGTCTTTGGTTGTGCGTGCTGGCCCCGTGCCGCCTGCCCGTGCATTCTCTGCGACGGCCACGCGCTGATGTACATCTTCTACCGCCGCCCCGCCACTTGTGGGGGGAAGCGTCGGTGCGCCTAATTTTAAAATTTATTTAATGTTGTTTTGATTTATTTATTTTTAACTTGTGAAAGGGATGTTCGCGGGGGAGCTGGTCACCTAAATGAATATGTCCTGACGAAACGGAGATGTTTCTGCACGATTCTTTTCTATCTTATGAATTTTTGGAGGACGGTGATTGAAGGAACCAGGGAGCCGATAGCGACAGGACGGATTTTTCTTTACTTTTTATTTCTTACTTTCCCACCACCCCCTTTTTGATTCCCACCTCGCGGCGAGGCCTTGTGGCTGGCGGAGCCCAAGGTCTGCCACTTGGTAAGC
>NW_895752.1:0-830 GCF_000209065.1 Trypanosoma cruzi | reverse complement strand
GTGGTTGAGTGCACCCATTCCCGCGGCTGCGTGTGTGTGTGTGTGATGATATGAGTAATTTGCGTGTGTGCTTATCTGCCTCTCTCTGCCGTTGCTTTCTTCAGACTCTCTTGTGGCGCACAGCTGCTCTGCAAGTATAGGCGCTGACAAACACACACACACATGCACACACATGCCGTGCTTAAAACGCTGAGAATGCACGCACGCACAGGATTGTGGCTGCCGAGGCCCTCGCGAGGGGGAAAAAACCTGCATTTTTTTTTTTTGACATGTTGCTCGGTGTGTGCTGACGCGTGACGAATAACAACACGCCCCAATAAGCAGAAAAGAAGTAAAACAAAATGGCGCTGAGCGGCACACCGGTAAGCCAAAAATACGCAATCACCAATAAAAAAGCCGGCGATCACCCAGCAGGCACATCAAGCGTCCTCAAAACCAACCTGGAACAGACAAAAAAAAAGAGGCAATCATAGAAAACAAAGATCCCCGCCCCCAAACAGGAAAAACATTAAAGAAAACGCGATTCTTTTTTTTGTCCTTACTGCCGGGGTTGGCCGCCGCAAGAAATAAAAAATGGTAGGGCGGTGGCCCCGGACGCTAGATACAGCACGACGTGTCGAATTATCCAAGTTGCAGCGGCTGCCCCGGACGTTAGATACGGGACGACGTGTCGAATTATCCAAGTTGCAGCGGCTGCCCCGGACGTTAGATACAGCACGACGTGTCGAATTATCCAAGCTGCAGCGGTGGCCTCGGGCGTTAGATATATGAC
Source organism: Trypanosoma cruzi (assembly GCF_000209065.1). Taxonomy (NCBI): domain Eukaryota; phylum Euglenozoa; class Kinetoplastea; order Trypanosomatida; family Trypanosomatidae; genus Trypanosoma; species Trypanosoma cruzi. The sequence goes on along the minus strand of NW_895752.1, from coordinate 58 downwards.
GACTTACAGTAGTAACCACGCTGCGGCTGCGCATCCTAAACACGTCTTTTTCGTTTTC
>NW_895751.1:0-830 GCF_000209065.1 Trypanosoma cruzi | reverse complement strand
TGTGGGCAGGAGCTCGCGAAATTCCTCCAAGCAGCGGATAGTTCCGGGTTTTTTGGTGTCCAGTGTGTGAACACGCAAACTGACATTGAAAGAGAGTGTCTCTGACCACCACCGTTCATAATTCGAAACAAAAATTTAGACCACAGCGTGTGCTGCAGCAGCCGCTCGAAAACGATCCGCCGACTGCAGCACCGTTGTGGGCAAGAGCTCGCGAAATTCCTCCAAGCAGCGGATAGTTCCGGGTTGTTTGGCGTCCAGTGTGTGAACACGCAAACAGACATTGAAAGAGAGTGCCTCTGACCACCACCATTCATAATTCGAAACAAAAATTTAGACCACAGCGTGTGGTGCAGCAGCCGCTCGAAAACGATCCGCCGACTGCAGCACCCCTGTGGGCAAGAGCTCGCGAAATTCCTCCAAGCAGCGGATAGTTCCGGGTTGTTTGGTGTCCATTGTGTGAACACGCAAACAGACATTGAAAGAGAGTGTCTCTGACCACCACCATTCATAATTCGAAACAAAAACATAGACCACAGCGTGTGTTGCAGCAGCCGCTCGAAAACGATCCGCCGACTGCAGCACCCCTGTGGGCAAGAGCTCGCGAAATTCCTCCAAGCAGCGGATAGTTCCGGGTTGTTTGGTGTCCAGTGTGTGAACACGCAAACTGACATTGAAAGAGAGTGCCTCTGACCACCACCATTCATAATTCGAAACAAAAACATAGACCACAGCGTGTGGTGCAGCAGCCGCTCGAAAACGATCCGCCGACTGCAGCACCGTTGTGGGCAAGAGCTCGCGAAATCCTCCAAGCAGCGGATAGTTCAGGGTTG
>NW_895750.1:0-830 GCF_000209065.1 Trypanosoma cruzi | reverse complement strand
TGCGGCCGCGAGCTTCACGCGCTCTCCGGCACGTTGTCCGGGTCGCCGTCGGCGTCCAGTTTGACTGCAGAAGCCCACGCAGCAAACTCGTCGAACGTCACGGACCCAGTGCCGTTCTTATCGAGCTCCTTGAACAGCGCCGCGGGATCCTCGACCTTGGCGCCCCACGCCTCAAGCTTGGGCACGGCGCGCTTGAGCTCCTCCTCGTCGACCAGCATGTTGCCGGAGGCGTCAATCTCGTCGAACATCACCGTCAGCTCGAAGAAGTCGTAGATGTAGCACAGCATCAGACGGAACTCCAGAAATTCAACAAAGTCCTCGGAGCCCTTGTTCTCCAGCTTGCTGCCCAGGGCCCTCGCCTTGTCGAACGCACGCTTCGTGATGTCGCGCACTCGCGGCGTGAACTCGTCCAACTTCAGCACCTCGAGGCAGCCGCTGTGCACCTCATCGTAGCACAGCTTCCCAGTCTCGTTCTTGTCGAACTTCTTGAAGAGCTCGATGCGGCGCTGTTTTGCCTCGGCGGTCTTCTCACGAGGAATCGCCTGGCGAATGCGCTCCCACGCTTCCTTGCGGTCCTTGGCGTTCTTGCCGTCCTTGTCGCTCGCCAACCCCTTGTCGCTCGTCGAGCCCTTCGACCCACAAGCACCCATCTCGTTGCTCTCCTTGACTCGGCTTATTATCGACTGTTGCACAACCTGCGCGCAAGCACACAAACCCACAACAGAAAGAGAGAGGTGGCACCAAGGCCCACAGCAGCAAAGAAGACACACAGCAACAAGGGCACAGGAGCCCACACACACACACACACACACACAACGACAGTAGAAGGT
>NW_895749.1:0-830 GCF_000209065.1 Trypanosoma cruzi | reverse complement strand
GGTTGTTTGGTGTCCAGTGTGTGAACACGCAAACAGATATTGACGGAGAGTGCCTCTGACTCCCACCATTCACAATCGGAAACAAAAATTTGGACCACAACGTGTGATGCAGCAGCCGCTCGAAATCGATCAGCCGAGTGCAGCACCCTTGTGGGCAAGAGCTCGCGAAATTCCTCCAAGCAGCGGATAGTTCAGGGTTGTTTGGTGTCCAGTGTGTGAACACGCAAACAGATATTGACGGAGAGTGTCTCTGACTCCCACCATTCACAATCGGAAACAAAAATTTGGACCACAACGTGTGATGCAGCAGCCGCTCGAAAACGATCAGCCGAGTGCAGCACCCGTGTGGGCAAGAGCTCGCGAAATTCCTCCAAGCAGCGGATAGTTCAGGGTTGTTTGGTGTCCAGTGTGTGAACACGCAAACAGATAGTGACAGAGAGTGCCTCTGACTCCCACCATTCACAATCGGAAACAAAAATTTGGACCACAACGTGTGATGCAGCGGCCGCTCGAAATCGATCAGCCGAGTGCAGCACCCGTGTGGGCAAGAGCTCGCGAAATTCCTCCAAGCAGCGGATAGTTCAGGGTTGTTTGGTGTCCAGTGTGTGAACACGCAAACAGATATTGACGGAGAGTGCCTCTGACTCCCACCATTCACAATCGGAAACAAAAATTTGGACCACAACGTGTGATGCAGCAGCCGCTCGAAAACGATCAGCCGAGTGCAGCACCCTTGTGGGCAAGAGCTCGCGAAATTCCTCCAAGCAGCGGATAGTTCAGGGTTGTTTTGTGTCCCAGTGTGTGAACACGCAAACAGATGGTGACAGAGA
>NW_895748.1:0-830 GCF_000209065.1 Trypanosoma cruzi | reverse complement strand
GTGCAGCACCGTTGTGGGCAAGAGCTCGCGACATTCCTCCAAGCAGAGGATAGTTCCGGGTTGTTTGGCGTCCAGTGTGTGAACACGCAAACAGACATTGAAAGAGAGTGTCTCTGACCACCATCATCCATAATTCGAAACAAAAATTTAGACCACAGCGTGTGGTGCAGCAGCCGCTCGAAAACGATCCGCCGAGTGCAGCACCCTTGTGGGCAAGAGCTCGCGACATTCCTCCAAGCAGCGGATAATTCAGGGTTGTTTGGCGTCCAGTGTGTGAACACGCAAACAGACATTGAAAGAGAGTGTCTCTGACCACCACCATCCATAATTCGAAACAAAAATTTAGACCACAGCGTGTGGTGCAGCAGCCGCTCGAAAACGATCCGCCGAGTGCAGCACCGTTGTGGGCAAGAGCTCGCGAAATTCCTCCAAGCAGAGGATAGTTCCGGGTTGTTTGGCGTCCAGTGTGTGAACACGCAAACAGACATTGAAAGAGAGTGTCTCTGACCACCATCATCCATAATTCGAAACAAAAATTTAGACCACAGCGTGTGGTGCAGCAGCCGCTCGAAAACGATTATCCGAGTGCAGCACCGTTGTGGGCAAGAGCTCGCGAAATTCCTCCAAGCAGAGGATATTTCCGGGTTGTTTGGCGTCCAGTGTGTGAACACGCAAACAGACATTGAAAGAGAGTGTCTCTGACCACCACCATCCATAATTCGAAACAAAAATTTAGACCACAGCGTGTGGTGCAGCAGCCGCTCGAAAACGATTATCCGAGTGCAGCACCGTTGTGGGCAAGAGCTCGCGAAATTCCTCCAAGCAGCGGA
>NW_895747.1:0-830 GCF_000209065.1 Trypanosoma cruzi | reverse complement strand
CTGTCCAAGAGCCGCCCGCCACTCGGGTCGTTCAGACACGTCACACAGCTGATGCAGTCGCAAAAAAAGAGTTCCACTCTGACAACTCCACTGCAGCATAGCGACGACTCCCCTCGCACACAGCGTGTCTTTCGCCTCTACTTCTCCCCCCTCATTGAGGGCTGTTTGATTTCCGCTCCTCCTCCGCATCTCTTCATCACCGTGGTTTCCTGTCGCCGCAACAAGAAACTCCGGACTGACGCCAATGCTTACAGGGCATGTGAATGAGGAAATTTCAACCGTTTCACTAAACTGTGAAAAAGAAAGCTTGCTGGGGGTTATCATGAGACTTTGTTGTGGTGGGCACCCCATCCCACCACCCTCCAGCCGCAGTAGGAGGTACGGGTCCTGTTGCCCAATAATACCACGGTGCAGGGCAACAAAAAGAAGGGAACAAAAACGAGAGTCCGCTGGATATTCCTCTTTGAAGATGGAACAGAAGAACTTCTTGACTGTGGCTCCCGGCGAAGATGGCGCATGCACAACGGAGGAATCGTGGTGAGTCATGTGGGGCGGTGAATCCAACTCTCCTTCTGTGTCAACATTAATTGGACGCTTTCTACTGAAAAGACATCGCACCTCCTCCTTCTCTCCTGCGCACCAATAAGAAAAAACACCATGCGCCGCATCCATTTTTAAAGATTCATTGTGATATGGCTTCCTCTCCGCACCACCACCAGCAGTAGCAGCAACTCCAGCGTAGTCTGTATGATACGTCAGAAGTGCCGGCAACTGGCATGCCATGTACGGCTCAAAGGCAGAACGATTGTACCTGGTATGATCTACGCCAA
>NW_895746.1:0-830 GCF_000209065.1 Trypanosoma cruzi | reverse complement strand
TCTTGCCCACAACGGTGCTGCACTCGGATAATCGTTTTCGAGCGGCTGCTGCACCACACGCTGTGGTCTAAATTTTTGTTTCGAATTATGGATGGTGGTGGTCAGAGACACTCTCTTTCAATGTCTGTTTGCGTGTTCACACACTGGACGCCAAACAACCCTGAACTATCCGCTGCTTGGAGGAATGTCGCGAGCTCTTGCCCACAACGGTGCTGCACTCGGATAATCGTTTTCGAGCGGCTGCTGCACCACACGCTGTGGTCTAAATTTTTGTTTCGAATTATGGATGGTGGTGGTCAGAGACACTCTCTTTCAATGTCTGTTTGCGTGTTCACACACTGAACGCCAAACAACCCGGAACTATCCGCTGCTTGGAGGAATTTCGCGAGCTCTTGCCCACAACGGTGCTGCACTCGGCGGATCGTTTTCGACCTCCGGTGCGCATACCAATGCTGCCAACAGGACCACGAGCAGTTTAATCTTGCCTTTGATATTTTGGTCGAGTGTTTCGGCGTACTGGAAGGCGGGCAGGATTATAACGATCAGCTCATGTATTTTGGCAGGTCCGTACTGAATACAGTCGGGATGCAGCTCACGACGTCATCCGATCCCGTCATCTGTCTTTCCAAATTGCGCGCCCCTCCTTACACTGCTGTTCACCAGTCCGATACTTATGCCAGGGCAGCCCAGCCTCTCGTCGATCGGCGAGAAACCCAACGCACTGTGCGATGCCAACAATGTCATACCTATGGACACGATGCATCTACATGCAATGTGCGCCCGAGAGGGAATTACTTACAATACAGGCGTCCATCAAAAAACGGCAGAGG
>NW_895745.1:0-830 GCF_000209065.1 Trypanosoma cruzi | reverse complement strand
GGAACGCGCGGTCGGCAAGCTTCTTCTCGCGTGCCAGCTCCTGTGCGCGGGCATTCATGCTCTCCTCAAGCGCAGCGATCTCCCTCGCGTTCCTGCGCGGGTCCTTCTCGAGCAGTTGCCTGCGCTCCTGCTCCATCGCAACAAAGTCGCTGTCGTCGTCGAGCGGCAGCTCTCGCAGCGGCACGCCCTCCGGCTTCTGGTCAAGGAACGCGCGGTCGGCAAGCTTCTTCTCGCGTGCCAGCTCCTGTGCGCGGGCATTCATGCTCTCCTCAAGCGCAGCGATCTCCTTCGCGTTCCTGCGCGGGTCCTTCTCGAGCAGTTGCCTGCGCTCCTGCTCCATCGCAACAAAGTCGCTGTCGTCGTCGAGCGGCAGCTCTCGCAGCGGCACGCCCTCCGGCTTCTGGTCAAGGAACGCGCGGTCGGCAAGCTTCTTCTCGCGTGCCAGCTCCTGTGCGCGGGCATTCATGCTCTCCTCAAGCGCAGCGATCTCCTTCGCGTTCCTGCGCGGGTCCTTCTCGAGCAGTTGCCTGCGCTCCTGCTCCATCGCAACAAAGTCGCTGTCGTCGTCGAGCGGCAGCTCTCGCAGCGGCACGCCCTCCGGCTTCTGGTCAAGGAACGCGCGGTCGGCAAGCTTCTTCTCGCGTGCCAGCTCCTGTGCGCGGGCATTCATGCTCTCCTCAAGCGCAGCGATCTCCTTCGCGTTCCTGCGCGGATCCTTCTCGAGCAGTTGCCTGCGCTCCTGCTCCATCGCAACAAAGTCGCTGTCGTCGTCGAGCGGCAGCTCTCGCAGCGGCACGCCCTCCGGCTTCTGGTCAAGGAACGCGCGGTCG
>NW_895744.1:0-830 GCF_000209065.1 Trypanosoma cruzi | reverse complement strand
AATTATGGATGGTGGTGGTCAGAGACACTCTCTTTCAATGTCTGTTTGCGTGTTCACACACTGGACGCCAAACAACCCGGAACTATCCTCTGCTTGGAGGAATGTCGCGAGCTCTTGCCCACAACGGTGCTGCACTCGGATAATCGTTTTCGAGCGGCTGCTGCACCACACGCTGTGGTCTAAATTTTTGTTTCGAATTATGGATGGTGGTGGTCAGAGACACTCTCTTTCAATGTCTGTTTGCGTGTTCACACACTGGACGCCAAACAACCCGGAACTATCCTCTGCTTGGAGGAATTTCGCGAGCTCTTGCCCACAACGGTGCTGCACTCGGCGGATCGTTTTCGAGCGGCTGCTGCACCACACGCTGTGGTCTAAATTTTTGTTTCGAATTATGGATGATGGTGGTCAGAGACACTCTCTTTCAATGTCTGTTTGCGTGTTCACACACTGGACGCCAAACAACCCGGAACTATCCTCTGCTTGGAGGAATTTCGCGAGCTCTTGCCCACAACGGTGCTGCACTCGGATAATCGTTTTCGAGCGGCTGCTGCACCACACGCTGTGGTCTAAATTTTTGTTTCGAATTATGGATGATGGTGGTCAGAGACACTCTCTTTCAATGTCTGTTTGCGTGTTCACACACTGGACGCCAAACAACCCGGAACTATCCGCTGCTTGGAGGAATTTCGCGAGCTCTTGCCCACAACGGTGCTGCACTCGAATAATCGTTTTCGAGCGGCTGCTGCACCACACGCTGTGGTCTAAATTTTTGTTTCGAATTATGGATGGTGGTGGTCAGAGACACTCTCTTTCAATGTCTGTTTGCG
>NW_895743.1:0-830 GCF_000209065.1 Trypanosoma cruzi | reverse complement strand
TTGCAGAGCAGCTGTGCGCCACAAGAGAGTCTGAAGAAAGCAACGGCAGAGAGAGGCAGATAAGCACACACGCAAATTACTCATATCATCACACACACACACACGCAGCCGCGGAATGGGTGCACTCAACCACAAAATCAAAAAGAAAAACAAAACAAAAAGCCGAAGCGTGGGACTACCAGCGCACACACACTCTCATTGCTCCCGTAAAGCAAAACAAACACACAGGGAGAGAGAGAGAGGTCGCCCACTCAATGCAATGAAAACAAAACAGAAACAGTTACGGTGCTCCGCCCATGCAGCCAGGCAGGACGGCAGCGGTGCGTGTCGTGCAAAAGAGAGCACCAACGGGCCTGCATGGGTGTGCATGCATATATACAATGGGCACATTATTGTGTGTGCTTCGTGGGGTGAGGCGACGACGAGAGTCCATGCAAGGGGACACACACACAGAGAGAGAAGGAAGTGTGTGTATGCGGGCGGTGCATGGCTCTCTCACACTCACTCTCACGCGGCCACCACCGCAGCCGCAGCCGCACAAACCACGAAACAGATGGAATCAGTGCGATTGCAGAACTCGCACACCGTCCTGCAAACCAGAAGTTTAAAAAGCAATATGAAACAAGAATTCAAAAAAAAAAAAAATGGAAAAAACTTAGGCTTCTGCGGGAATCGAACCCGCGTCCCCGGATGACATTGTGAGCGTGTTTGCCACTGAGCTAAAAAAATGCGGTCGCGCGACTCCTTTTCACGTAAAGTATTAATGTCGATCTTCGAACAATCGAGCACATTTGCGTTGTCCCCTGGAAAACGAAAAAGACGTGTTAGGA
>NW_895742.1:0-830 GCF_000209065.1 Trypanosoma cruzi | reverse complement strand
CAAAAATTTAGACCACAGCGTGTGGTGCAGCAGCCGCTCGAAAACGATCCGCCGACTGCAGCACCCTTGTGGGCAAGAGCTCGCGAAATTCCTCCAAGCAGCGGATAATTCAGGGTTGTTTGGTGTCCAGTGTGTGCACACGCAAACATACATTGAAAGAGAGTGTCTCTGACTCCCGCCATTCATAATTCAAGACAAAAATTTAGACCACAACGTGTGGTGCAGCAGCCGCTCGAAAACGATCCGCCGAGTGCAGCACCATTGTGGGCAAGAGCTCGCGAAACTCCTCCAAGAAGCGGATAATTCAGGGTTGTTTGGTGTCCAGTGTGTGCACACGCAAACATACATTGAAGGAGAGTGCCTCTGACTCCCGCCATTCATAATTCGAAACAAAAATTTAGACCACAGCGTGTGGTGCAGCAGCCGCTCGAAAACGATCCGCCGAGTGCAGCACCATTGTGGGCAAGAGCTCGCGAAACTCCTCCAAGAAGCGGATAATTCAGGGTTGTTTGGTGTCCAGTGTGTGCACACGCAAACATACATTGAAGGAGAGTGTCTCTGACTCCCGCCATTCATAATTCGAAACAAAAATTTAGACCACAGCGTGTGGTGCAGCAGCCGCTCGAAAACGATCCGCCGAGTGCAGCACCATTGTGGGCAAGAGCTCGCGAAACTCCTCCAAGCAGCGGATAATTCAGGGTTGTTTGGTGTCCAGTGTGTGCACACGCAAACATACATTGAAGGAGAGTGTCTCTGACTCCCGCCATTCATAATTCGAAACAAAAATTTAGACCACAGCGTGTGGGCAGCAGCCGCTCGAAAACGATCCG
>NW_895741.1:0-830 GCF_000209065.1 Trypanosoma cruzi | reverse complement strand
GCAAACCCTCTTGTTCAATGTCTTCTGACCGCGACACCAGAATCAAAATACAATGGACGATAAGAGCGGCAACGCCTTCTCCAAAACATCTTGTCAAGAGGCCGCAGGACCTCAGGAAGGGAAGAAGGCAGCGGCAGCAGCCACAGCGGGGGAGGCAATAAAACGGCTGGCAGGCACCTTCACGTCGACGCGCACACCACATCCGAGTGGGCTGGGAGCACTGATCGAACCGCTCGGAAACACACGCATCAAATACGCAAAACAAAGTCGCGTTGAATCGACAGGAACTCCCCGCCCAAAACAAATTCAAAAGGTAGCGTTTTACAAGGGGGAATCCGCTTTTCCGACGACGGCACAGACGCCTCGCAGGAATTTCTTGCAAATCTCCCTTCGCAGGTCCGCAATAAAACGCAGCGGAATAAAAATAGAGCGCAAAGACGCAAAAAAAATAATCCTCCCAACCGACCAGGTGGCAGGCCGCCCTCGCGCAAGTGGACAAAACACAACTTCACTCCGGTCTTGTGGTGGTGGTCGTCTCGCAACATTTTTTTCCTTCTCGTCGCAGTGCACATCCCCCTCCCACAAATCATTTGTTCGGGCCATGTTCCTGCGGCCAAACATCGCGCTGCTGGATCCCGCGGCACAGTCCTCGGCACAGAAGTAAGTGAGGAGAGGAACAGGGACCGCAGAAGGTGCGAGCACATCCGAATTCGGTGGCGGTCGCTGCAGTGAAGATTGACGTCCCACGCGGTGTCCCTTTTCTAGGTCCGGTCCTCACCGTGCCATGCTCTCAGCGTGCGGTGCGCCGGCCGCGCCGAACATCCACACGT
>NW_895740.1:0-830 GCF_000209065.1 Trypanosoma cruzi | reverse complement strand
AAATCAAAAAAAAACAAAAAAAAATTGCTTCTAGACGCTTGTAAAAACAAAAAACGCCACAAGGGATCTAACTAGAGGCGTGCGACACCGCCTTGGTGCCCTCCGCCATTGCGTGCTTCGCCAGGTCCGCCGGCAGCACGAGGCGCACCGCTGTCTGCAGCTCGCGTGCACCCAGTGTGCGCTTCTTGTTCACGCGCACCACCGTGGCGGCCTCGCACGCAATGCGCTCAAAGAGGTCGTTCACGAACGAGTTCACAATCTTCATTGTCCGGCCGGACATCGACATATGGTTGTTGATCGACTTGAGCGAGCGGTTGATGTAGACATTCCACGTCCGCTTCGGCTTGCGGTGCGACTTCTTGCCGCCCTTTTTGCGGTTCGCCGACGAGCTCTTGGGGGTGGCCATGGCTTGGTTTTCACTTGGTTATGGTTGCTTGTTCGCAGAGATCTTGCGCGAGCAGTCGAAAAGCGCAGAAGAAAATGAGAGGAAAAAGAGCACATCCGCGGAGAGCCGGCAAGAGCAGCTGCAGCCACACACGCAGAAAAACACAAACAAACAGACACACAGCAGGGCGAGAGCATCGGGCACCTCCACCCGCACAGCAATCAGACTCCCTCTATACTTCACGTGCGGCCCGTCATGAAAACCACACGCGCACCACGAGCCGCCCAGAGGGCTACGTCTCGCGGCATTAAAAAAAAAAAAGAAAAAAAAAACAGAAGGGGGTGAAGGAGCCTAAATCAGAAATCAAAAAAAAACAAAAAAAAATTTGCTTCTAGACGCTTGTAAAAACAAGAAACGCCACAAGGGATCTAACTAGAGGCGTGCG
>NW_895739.1:0-830 GCF_000209065.1 Trypanosoma cruzi | reverse complement strand
AACACGCAAACAGACATTGAAAGAGAGTGCCTCTGACCACCACCATTCATAATTCGAAACAAAAATCTAGACCACAGCGTGTGGTGCAGCAGCCGCTCGAAAACGATTATCCGACTGCAGCACCCTTGTGGGCAAGATCTCGCGACATTCCTCCAAGCAGCGGATAGTTCAGGGTTGTTTGGCGTCCAGTGTGTGAACACGCAAACAGACATTGAAAGAGAGTGCCTCTGACCACCACCATTCATAATTCGAAACAAAAATTTAGACCACAGCGTGTGGTGCAGCAGCCGCTCGAAAACGATCCGCCGAGTGCAGCACCCTTGTGGGCAAGATCTCGCGAAATTCCTCCAAGCAGCGGATAGTTCAGGGTTGTTTGGCGTCCAGTGTGTGAACACGCAAACAGACATTGAAAGAGAGTGCCTCTGACCACCACCATTCATAATTCGAAACAAAAATTTAGACCACAGCGTGTGGTGCAGCAGCCGCTCGAAAACGATTATCCGACTGCAGCACCCTTGTGGGCAAGATCTCGCGACATTCCTCCAAGCAGCGGATAGTTCAGGGTTGTTTGGCGTCCAGTGTGTGAACACGCAAACAGACATTGAAAGAGAGCGCCTCTGACCACCACCATTCATAATTCGAAACAAAAACATAGACCACAGCGTGTGGTGCAGCAGCCGCTCGAAAACGATTATCCGACTGCAGCACCCTTGTGGGCAAGATCTCGCGACATTCCTCCAAGCAGCGGATAGTTCAGGGTTGTTTGGCGTCCAGTGTGTGAACACGCAAACAGACATTGAAAGAGAGTGCCTCTGACCACCACCATTCAT
>NW_895738.1:0-830 GCF_000209065.1 Trypanosoma cruzi | reverse complement strand
GTGGCACTTAACAGAACGGGGGTGCTGTGTGTCTGGAATCCCGTGATTGCCTTTGGCTTTCCGGCTACTGCTACCGTGTCCACAGGGAGCCCCACGCGTACCTGCACAGCATCCTTGAGAACATTCATCTGTGCATCGACCGCAAGCACCATACGGGGACTGATGCTTGGAGTAAGGGTGAGCAACATATAATGGTACTTGCCCAGAATAGTCTTGTCGCAATACAGTGCGCTGTGTAGGAAGCCAAGAAGTCCCGTTAATGCCGTCGGTGATACCAAAGTCCGGTCGTTGAGAAGCGGGGAAAGCGTCAGGTGGCCTTTCCCCATCATTGTTAGACCCTGTGCAAGACGAACGGAAAAGTGTTGAAGCGCAAAGCGTTCCTTGTGATAATAAGAAGCCAGGTTACGTAGTTTGCTCGCGACTCGGGCGTTGTTGCTTCCAGCAGAAACAATTCCCAAGGCGAGGATAGCGTTGATTGCCGTGGGCGCATCGCTGTCATGAGAAAGGCGATTCAGTGTCTCCACCACAGGCATACTCGGATTGGAGGCAGAGAGAAGGGCGTACGCCAGGGGGATTGCGTGTCTGCCAGAAAGGTTTGACCCGCCTTTGCTCACTGTGTCCACAAGCAGGGCATGAATGACGGACCGTTTGGCCATCTCCACCCCAATGTCTTCCCCAAGAGCTACCAGTCCGATGCCAAGAACGGCGGCCGCCTTGTAATTTAGGGCCGTCGGCTTCGTGGTGGGTTTCGATTTATTTTCCGTATTGTTTTCTGCATTTTCCACGGGCTCATCAGGCTCATCGTTCTCCGCAAGGCATGAAAGAAATTC
>NW_895737.1:0-830 GCF_000209065.1 Trypanosoma cruzi | reverse complement strand
GTCTATGTTTTTGTTTTGAATTATGAATGGCGGGAGTCAGAGACACTCTCTTTCAATGTATGTTTGCGTGTTCACACACTGGACACCAAACAACCCTGAATTATCCGCTTCTTGGAGGAGTTTCGCGAGCTCTTGCCCACAATGGTGCTGCAGTCGGCGGATCGTTTTCGAGCGGCTGCTGCACCACACGTTGTGGTCTAAATTTTTGTTTTGAATTATGAATGGCGGGAGTCAGAGGCACTCTCTTTCAATGTATGTTTGCGTGTTCACACACTGGACACCAAACAACCCTGAATTATCCGCTGCTTGGAGGAATTTCGCGAGCTCTTGCCCACAATGGTGCTGCACTCGGCGGATCGTTTTCGAGCGGCTGCTGCACCACACGCTGTGGTCTAAATTTTTGTTTTGAATTATGAATGGCGGGAGTCAGAGGCACTCTCTTTCAATGTATGTTTGCGTGTTCACACACTGGACACCAAACAACCCTGAATTATCCGCTGCTTGGAGGAATTTCGCGAGCTCTTGCCCACAATGGTGCTGCACTCGGCGGATCGTTTTCGAGCGGCTGCTGCACCACACGTTGTGGTCTATGTTTTTGTTTCGAATTATGAATGGCGGGAGTCAGAGACACTCTCTTTCAATGTATGTTTGCGTGTGCACACACTGGACACCAAACAACCCTGAATTATCCGCTTCTTGGAGGAATTTCGCGAGCTCTTGCCCACAAAGGTGCTGCACTCGGCGGATCGTTTTCGAGCGGCTGCTGCACCACACGCTGTGGTCTAAATTTTTGTTTCGAATTATGAATGGCGGGAGTCAGAGACACTCTC
>NW_895736.1:0-830 GCF_000209065.1 Trypanosoma cruzi | reverse complement strand
ACTCCGAGCGGGAAAGATACACAGCGGGCGTCGGCCTCGCGGCGACCAGCAGGGAGTCCGTCACCGTCAGCACGGACCCCGCAGGGAACGTGCCGGTCAGCACAAGCGCACCGTTCAGCGCCTCCACATCGCACACCGACAGCTCCACCGGCCCGCTCTCGTCGCTCCCCGCCGCACGCGCACCGCGCAACGCCCCGCCGCCCATCACGCACAGCACGGCGCCGTTCAGCAGCGACACATTCTGCACAACGATCCGCACGCCGTCTCGCGCCATCCACGGCACGTAGAGCAAAGGACTCACGCCGTCCAGCACAACGTGGCGCAGCGTCACCTCGCTTGCGCCGGCAGGCACAACGAACACTGACCGCACCGTCACGCTCTCGCGGAAAAACACTCTCGACGCAGTGCCCACGGCAGGCGGCAGTGCGGAAGCTCCCACAGGCACGCATGCCTCACCGTGCCCACCGCTGCCGCACGCGCACACGCACTCACCGTTCTTCATGCTCGCCGACGCAGTCCCGGGCGCGTAGCAGTGCGTGTCCCTGTCGCAGGCGTCGCACCCAGCAAAGTCGATGCTCCCAGCATCGCCAAAACCAGCCGCTGCGTACTCCTCCGCCGTCGACAGGAAACGTCCACCAGCGTCGTTGCACGCCACCCTCAAATGCGCCCCAGCCGCAAGCGACAGGCTCGCCGACAGCATACGTGGCAGCAGCGCTCGGTTGCGCACAAAGCTCAGCGTGCTCCCAACAGCGGTCACGGCGCCAGCAGCGTAGAGCATCTCCCTCGAGACGCCGTCGTGCACGTTGCCCTTCGCCAGCAGCATCGACCCG
>NW_895735.1:0-830 GCF_000209065.1 Trypanosoma cruzi | reverse complement strand
GCCACCGAGCACGGACGGCGCCGACTTGTGCGTGCGGGACGTGCGTGTGAATGTGGAGGTGAGTGCCGGTGTCGGGACTTCGGTGGCGTGCTACGTTGGCGTGACCTTTTTGGCGGACGTCGTGGTGGACGTGGGGTCGATGTCAGGGAGCGTGCGCAACGTGACGCTGGCGAACTGCACGTTTGTGCGCGGAGCGAGCCTGTACGTTGTTGGGTGGCTGTCCGACCTGTCTGCTGGCGAGCGCGTCGATGTGTTGATCAGCGGGCTTGAGTCGCGCTCCGGCGGCGGCGTGCTGGTGGCGAACCGATTTCCGCCGGGCTCGCGCGTCACTGTGGTGGACTCGGTGCTGATTGCAGAGAAGCGTGTTGCGTACCGCGGAGACCACGGCCTTGGCGACGCGTCCGCGTGCCTCGTGGTGCAGAACGTGAATCTGACTGGGAGCGTGCTGACCATTGCGCGCACGCAGTTGGCGGCTGTGTTCCGCGACGCTGTTGGCGTGTTGTTTGTTGGCGGCGTGGCGCTGTCGTCGCGCGGTGCGCTGTACGTGGACGGGCTGTCGGTGCAGACGGCGCTGGGGCTGTGCGTGTCGGTGGAGGGCGGTGTTGCTGCCAGCGGCGGCTCCGTGGTGGCGTTTGTTGACAGCGACTTCCTGCTGTGCGAGCACGCGGTGTCTGTGCGTGGGGCTGTGAGCGTGTCGGGCTCCGCTGTGGCGCTTGTGCGGAGCGACTTTTTATCGACGGAGGACTACGCGGTGGCGTTTTATTCGACGGTGAGCCTGGCCGGTGGGTCGATGCTGCTGGCGAAGGGCAACGTGCACGACGGCGTCTCGA
>NW_895734.1:0-830 GCF_000209065.1 Trypanosoma cruzi | reverse complement strand
GCGGCAGTCCACATCCTTGCATGTCCCAACGCAGTGTGCTTGACTGTCAGCCAGGCGTCAGACAACAGGAGAGTCTTGTGCTGGCAGTACAACACACGGAGCTGCAGTGAATGACTCGAGCGGCGACGCATCTACTTGTCGCAAAGCAGTGAAAAGGAGTCGGGCAAAATAATGCCGGCTGCACTCACGACACCATATCCGCAGCCAAAGCATGCGACGTGATGTGTGTTTCACTGGTGCTGTGAAATGCCTGCAGACGACGTCACTAGTGGAGGCATGCCACCTATGATCGGCGAACTGAAAATAATCGGCGTGGGAGGCCACAAGAGGCAGCAACGACGCCAGCAGCAGGAGCAGCTCTCTCCCTCTCTCTCTCTGTTGCCTCCAAGAAGTAAACATTCCACCAGCCACAGCTGACTGTGCCATCGTGACACTCCATGCACGTCGTGGCTGCGCCAACACATCCTGTTCCCTGCAGCGCCTCAAAAGATGCCTCACTCCGTCCACTAAGTGCATCGGTGTGGGCCGTGCCTCGGCTGTTCGTGAGGACCACAACGATGTGAGGGTCACCGAGTCGCAGCATGTTTGTTGTGACGTTGTTGCATGGCACCCACACACACACACACACGCAGCGCCTGCATCCTCCCTGTTGTGTCCGCCCTCTGCCGGAGTGGCCACACACACGGGCAGCAGCAAAATCACTTCACCCTCGACGACACAAAATCAACACCGACATCCCTCGCGACGCAAAGATCTCGATTGCCAGCACGGACTTCCTGCCGCCCTGCCATCGACGCTGAAACACGGCACAGTGCACGCACTTAATTCCT
>NW_895733.1:0-830 GCF_000209065.1 Trypanosoma cruzi | reverse complement strand
GTTTCCGATTGTGAATGGTGGGAGTCAGAGGCACTCTCTGTCAATATCTGTTTGCGTGTTCACACACTGGAAACCAAACAACCCTGAACTATCCGCTGCTTGGAGGAATTTCGCGAGCTCTTGCCCACACGGGTGCTGCACTCGGCTGATCGTTTTCGAGCGGCCGCTGCATCACACGTTGTGGTCCAAATTTTTGTTTCCGATTGTGAATGGTGGGAGTCAGAGGCACTCTCTGTCAATATCTGTTTGCGTGTTCACACACTGGACACCAAACAACCCTGAACTATCCGCTGCTTGGAGGAATTTCGCGAGCTCTTGCCCACACGGGTGCTGCACTCGGCTGATCGTTTTCGAGCGGCCGCTGCATCACACGTTGTGGTCCAAATTTTTGTTTCCGATTGTGAATGGTGGGAGTCAGAGGCACTCTCTGTCAATATCTGTTTGCGTGTTCACACACTGGACACCAAACAACCCTGAATTATCCGCTGCTTGGAGGAATTTCGCGAGCTCTTGCCCACACGGGTGCTGCACTCGGCTGATCGTTTTCGAGCGGCCGCTGCATCACACGTTGTGGTCCAAATTTTTGTTTCCGATTGTGAATGGTGGGAGTCAGAGGCACTCTCTGTCAATATCTGTTTGCGTGTTCACACACTGGACACCAAACAACCCTGAATTATCCGCTGCTTGGAGGAATTTCGCGAGCTCTTGCCCACACGGGTGCTGCACTCGGCTGATCGTTTTCGAGCGGCCGCTGCATCACACGTTGTGGTCCAAATTTTTGTTTCCGATTGTGAATGGTGGGAGTCAGAGACACTCTCTGTCAATATCTG
>NW_895732.1:0-830 GCF_000209065.1 Trypanosoma cruzi | reverse complement strand
TGGGTGCGCTGGCGGAGACGACAGTAGAACGACTGGCGGAGAGAACAGTGAAAAGGCTGGCGGCAGCGCATGGGTGGTGCGAAGGGCGGCTGTGTCCTTTTGTGTCCTGCCGGTTGTTTCTTGTGTGGGCGTTGCTCGGTGTGTGCTGACGCGTGGGAGAAGCACCCGCCGTGGCTCCTGCTGGTGGTGGCGACAGTCGCTGCGTGTTCCCGGTGCACTGTTCTTCCTTCTCCTGTTCCGTGAGTCTGTGTGCGTGAGTTGCTGTTGTTGGGAGTGGCTGCGGCGGGGATGATGGTGCCACTCACAGTGTGGATGGGTGGCTGTGCTCACTGTCTTGTCTCTTTGCTTGGCATGCTTCCTTCTCTCTCTACTTTTCCACGCACACGAAGGAAGAAGTTTACGACCAAGCGCGAATCGCTACTGTGAGATTCGAAGGCACTGAAAGGACCAACAGCACACACACCGCACACACACACATATTTACATGCCCTCACGTGTTGCTGCAGTGAAGGCACCCCGCACACACAACCGTCGCGGCGTGACCGGATCCAGCGGAAGGAGGAGGGAAGGAGGAGAGAGTGAGCCGCAGAGGTCCAACATGTCCCGGCGTGCGTTTACTTTCGCGGTGCTGCTCCTCCTCGTCGTGATGATGTGCTGCGGCAGTGAAGCCACCTACGGCAAGGAGGGCGATTCAAGGAATGGAATCATTTTAAAAGGAGGGGATTTGTTTAGTGATGCAGAGAACAAATCTATGATGCAGACGTTGGATTCCTTCCGTGCATCTTTTCTTGCGTGCGTGAAAGGCGCTGTTGTGGTCATTGTTGAGGCGC
>NW_895731.1:0-830 GCF_000209065.1 Trypanosoma cruzi | reverse complement strand
TTTCGCGAGCTCTTGCCCACGAGGGTGCTGCACTCGGCTGATCGTTTTCGAGCGGCTGCTGCATCACACGTGTGGTCCAAATTTTGTTTCCAATTATGAATGGTGGGAGTCAGAGACACTCTCTGTCACTATCTGTTTGCGTGTTCACACACTGGACACCAAACAACCCTGAACTATCCGCTGCTTGGAGGAATTTCGCGAGCTCTTGCCCACGAGGGTGCTGCACTCGGCTGATCGTTTTCGAGCGGCTGCTGCATCACACGTTGTGGTCTAAATTTTTGTTTCCAATTATCAATGGTGGGAGTCAGAGACACTCTCTGTCAATATCTGTTTGCGTGTTCACACACTGGACACCAAACAACCCTGAACTATCCGCTGCTTGGAGGAATTTCGCGAGCTCTTGCCCACGAGGGTGCTGCACTCGGCTGATCGTTTTCGAGCGGCTGCTGCATCACACGTTGTGGTCTAAATTTTTGTTTCCAATTATGAATGGTGGGAGTCAGAGACACACTCTGTCAATATCTGTTTGCGTGTTCATGCACTGGACACCAAACAACCCTGAACTATCCGCTGCTTGGAGGAATTTCGCGAGCTCTTGCCCACACGGGTGCTGCACTCGGCTGATCGTTTTCGAGCGGCTGCTGCATCACACGTTGTGGTCCAAATTTTTGTTTCCAATTATGAATGGTGGGAGTCAGAGACACTCTCTGTCAATATCTGTTTGCGTGTTCATGCACTGGACACCAAACAACCCTGAATTATCCGCTGCTTGGAGGAATTTCGCGAGCTCTTGCCCACGAGGGTGAAAACTCGGCTGATCGTTTCGAGCG
>NW_895730.1:0-830 GCF_000209065.1 Trypanosoma cruzi | reverse complement strand
CCCGGGAAGAACAAAGGAGGAAGCCTTTCTGTGCGGCGAACAGATGGCGAGGGAGGTGAGTCGTATCAACCCCACACCGATTCAACTGCAGTTGGAGAAGGTCCTATCTCCTTGTCTTTTGCTTGCGAAGAAACGCTATGTGGGGTACGCTTACTACAAGCCAGATCAAACGCAGCCGCAATTTTTTGCGAGGGGTATTGAGACTGTGCGCAGGGATCAATGCCCCGCCACCTCCCGTCTGGCGGAATGTATGATCCATCTTCTTTTCTCTGGCGCCTCCACAGACGAGCTACGGGCTCGATTCTACGAGGAGGTGGGCAAACTACAACGTGGGGCATGTAATCCAGCCGACTGCATCTTTAGAAAGTCTGTGAAACTTGGGCGTTATCACGATGAGACGCGCCTCCCACCGGGAGCGCAACTCGCCATGCGGTTGATGGAGAAGGACTTTACACGCACCCCTTATTGGGGTGAACGCTTGCCATACGTCGTGGTCCAGCCAATGGCGTCTGTTCGACTTTGCGATCGGGTGATACATCCGCAACGTCTGCTGAATTTGAAGGAAAATCTACGAATTGACCACGAGTACTACATTACGCGCCACATCATTCCAACCTTGGATCGCATGTTTTACCTCATTGGCGTGAGTTTTGCGAACTGGTACGCGCTCATGCCAAAGCGGCGGTCATATCACAGTTACTTTGAACTGGGTTTGACAAGGCTCCCGTTATCCGGTAGAAAAACGGCACGGACACGTCATGCTGCCATTGTGTTGGAAGAAGGCACAGAAGCTGGCATGGAACACAGGGATCAGCCGTTTCACGTGGAAA
>NW_895729.1:0-830 GCF_000209065.1 Trypanosoma cruzi | reverse complement strand
GTGTTGTTTGTAGTTTGTGTGTCTTCTCTGGTGGAGCCGACATGTGTGCGGGGATTGTGGCATTGCTGGCTGACGGTTCCACGTCACTTTTCAGCATTCCTGGATGTGCTGAGGAATGACGGCTGGCGACCAGCGTGTTGGCACTGCCGGTGGGAATAAGTACACGAGGAATAGACCGTTTTCTCTTTCCCATGCTGGAGCCGATGGACTGGCACGAGGGTACCGGCTGCAGGCTGCCTGCCAGCACGTGTGAGCAGCGGATCCATGCACACACAGACGCTCATCGCAAGAGCTTGTGTGATCACAGTGGCTTTTGTGGCGTGCTTTTGTGGGCGTCAGCCCGTCGGAGAATGTGTGAAGCAAACGGCTGACGGAACACGAGGAAAATAAGTGCGTGCACTGTGCCGTGTTTCGGCGTCGATGGCAGAGCGGCAGGAGGCCCGTTGCTGGCACATCGAGCATGGAGCTGGTTGACTAGAGGTGCTGCATTTGCCGTGGACCTTCCTTCCTTCTTTCTTTTTCTTTTTCTTTTGTGCCCTGCTTTCTCCTATTCTGTGATGCACTGGGCTTTCCTAACAGGAAGTTCTTTTCCACCCACACTATTATTATTATTATTATTATTATTATTATTATTATTATTATTATTATTATTATTATTATTATTTGGTTCGGTAAGGGAATAAAAAGAAGGGAACAGGGTGGATGCCTGGTGGAGGGCAGAAAGGGGGTTCCCTCTCACCACTGCTGCTGCCGCCGCAACTGTGCGCCACACACTCCGCGTTTTTTTTTCTTTCTCTTTGTATATCCTTCTCCAATTCCTCTCGCATTCT
>NW_895728.1:0-830 GCF_000209065.1 Trypanosoma cruzi | reverse complement strand
TCGCTCTGTTCCTTGGCGTAGCTGCGCTTGTTGTCCTCCAGCTCACGTTTGGCCCCGTTCACCCACTCCGTCAGATCTTTGCACTCGTCCTCCAGCAAAACGACATCACCAAACTGCCTTGACTCATCGTTGTAAACACGGCCCTTCATTATATCCTGCTCCTTCAGGGAGGGCACATGACGCTGCTTCACGTGTGTGCCACGACGGAAATGGTACCGCTGATCATCATCCAGTTGCTTTAGTCGAGAGCGGGTCTCAACAAGCTTCGCCATCTCCACCCCAACGCTTTCAAGCAGCTTGGCCTTGGCCTTATCGCGTTCTTCAGTGTTCTTGTTGATCATGTCCTCCTGTGATGCGTAAACTTTGGCAGCAGCATTACTTGCCGCCTGGAGCTTCCCCCTCGCAGCCTCCACACGCCGAGACAAGTTATCAAGATCCACTTTTGTCCACGAAGACGGATCCCCAAGACTCTCATTGGGCCTTTCCCGGCACACACTCGTCCAAACCTGCTGCACATGGGACCGCTGTGCCTCCTCTTCGGCAGAATTGAGGTCGCGTTCAACGGCATTACCGTACTTTTCTGCAAACACATTGATGGAATCAAGCTGCCGTCTCACCCGCTCCGTTTCTTCCTTCACAAGCCGAAGCTCCTTGCGCAGGCCAATGACTTCGCTGTACACCTGCAGCTGTGACTCAACAGCCTTCTCACGCGCCTCCAACTCTCTCAGCTCATTCTCTTTTTCCTCAATGCTGGCAAGAACAAACCGAATAGAACTTCGACGACCAGGAGCAGCACCACTCGCACTTGAATACTCCTCAAACTCCTGCAC
>NW_895727.1:0-830 GCF_000209065.1 Trypanosoma cruzi | reverse complement strand
GCGGAACTACACGGACGAAGTGGTTGAGGCAAGGCGCGTGGAGAAGGAGGCGGCCCAAAAGACGGCTGAGAAGTTTGCCGCGGCGTTTCGCGTGAAGCAGGGAGCGGTGGGCGACGCGTTTGACAGGGCGCAGCGCGAGGCGGAGAGAAGCGCGGCGGAGGAAGAGCGCCGAAGGGCGATGGAGCAGAAGATTGCGGAACGAGTAAAGCGCATCAAGGGGGAGAAGGAGCGTGATGGACACTGAGCTGGTAAAGAGAGAAGAGGAGGCAAGAGTCAAACGGAAATGAGGCCGATGAGAGTTTTTTACGTGTGCACTCCCTTGTTTATATCCCTAACCCTCTTTTCTGTTGTTTCTTTGGCAGTCGCCTTCCTTATTTTCCGTATTTGAGATTTTTTCTATCTTTCTCTCTCTTCCTTTTGTTTTACCATTCACCTTACCTTTTGCAATTGAATGCATGGCATGGAAATCAAGAGATAACAGCATGCAGCAGCAGCAGCAGCGGCAGCGGCAGCCGGGCGAATTCACCGGCATAGTTAACGCGCCAACAGAGTCCGATTGGGCAACAATCGACTGGGTGAGTTCACAGCACGAGGCAAACGAGCGACGCACGGCAATGTACCACAGATCCCATGGAAGTTCCATTACAGCTCATACACGAAACGCACTCACACAAAATGAGGGTTTTCTTGCCGCCTTTGTTACAGGCCTTCTCTTAAGTATACTCGGCGTTTTTTTGTGATGCCTGCTCGCATTGGGTGTCGGCATTCCGGTTGGGCATCTGCGCCCATTTCTTCTGGCTTGGGGCGTACCTCTGCTGTGTGGAGCAGGA
>NW_895726.1:0-830 GCF_000209065.1 Trypanosoma cruzi | reverse complement strand
GGGAAGGGCAAGCCTGTGAAGATTGACGCTCTAAACAGTGCAGTGCCTGTCTGTGGGATGGCGCTCGATGGCTTCTTATACCAATAAGTGAGGCGATGCGTTCGCTTCTGTGGCCGCATTACGTCGATCCTGCGCCGACCCTGGCAGCGCTGATCGGCGTTCCATTCAGGCAGGGCATCGCCGCCGCTCCGGATTCGACTCCGGGCTCCACGCTGCTGTCTGTCCGTGCTTCGTGGTGTTTTCCTTCTGGGTGTGGCAAAGGGTTTTTGCGTCGGAAGCGGCGGGCGATCCAGCGGCTACAAGCCTGGTGCCGGGGATTCGTCGGGGTCATCCGCAGCGGCACAATCGCGAGAGGCGGGCGGCGGACGATGGGGGCACTAGGCCGCAAAGCGCTGCCGCGCGTCTCGCAAAGGAGCTCGCACCGGAAGCGGCGCCCCAGCACCATATCGGGGAGGGGCCGCGGCTCCGTTTCCAACGCGGCATCCTCCATTCTGCTGCCTTTCGGTATTCCTGAAATCATTTTGCTCTTCTGGTACTGTGCCGATTTCGGCGTGGAGCGGGACGCCGGGGAGGCCCCCCAATGCCACACCGCGATGCCGTACATTGCCTTCGCCGGCACCAGTGCGAGGTGGAACGCTCTCAGGGTGTCTCTCTTAGTTCTCCATGCGACGGACAAAATCAGTTTCGGACGGGGCAGGCGCTGTTCCGGTTCTTCGTGGAGCCTCGCCGCGCGCGCCCCACAGTGGCCAAAGAGCCCGCAAGCAAGGGTGTGGTGGGACCCTTGTTTGCTGTGAAAAAGGAGGGTGCGCTTCGTACTGCTGGCGCTTTCC
>NW_895725.1:0-830 GCF_000209065.1 Trypanosoma cruzi | reverse complement strand
ATGAATGTGGTGGTCAGAGACACTTTCTTTCAATGTCTGTTTGCGTGTTCACACACTGGACGCCAAAAACCCCGGAACTATCCGCTGCTTGGAGGAATTTCGCGAGCTCTTGCCCACAGGGGTGCTGCACTCGCCGGATCGTTTTCGAGCGGCCGCTGCACCACACGCTGTGGTCTAAATTTTTGTTTCGAATTATGAATGGTGGTGGTCAGAGACACTCTCTTTCAATGTCTGTTTGCGTGTTCACACACTGGACGCCAAACAACCCTGAACTATCCGCTGCTTGGAGGAGTTTCGCGAGATCTTGCCCACATGGGTGCTGCAGTCGGCGGATCGTTTTCGAGCGGCTGCTGCACCGCACGTTGTGGTCTAAATTTTTGTTTCGAATTATGAATGGTGGTGGTCAGAGGCACTCTCTGTCAATGTCTGTTTGCGTGTTCACACACTGGACGCCAAACAACCCTGAACTATCCGCTGCTTGGAGGAATGTCGCCAGATCTTGCCCACAGGGGTGCTGCAGTCGGCGGATCGTTTTCGAGTGGCTGCTGCACCACACGCTGTGGTCTAAATTTTTGTTTCGAATTATGAATGGTGGTGGTCAGAGACACTCTCTTTCACTATCTTTTTGTGTGTTCACACACTGGACGCCAAACAACCCGGAACCATCCGCTGCTTGGAGGAATTTCGCGAGATCTTGCCCACAAGGGTGCTGCAGTCGGCGGATCGTTTTCGAGCGGCTGCTGCACCGCACGTTGTGGTCTAAATTTTTGTTTCGAATTATGAATGGTGGTGGTCAGAGACACTTTCTTTAAATGTCTGTTTGCGTGTTC
>NW_895724.1:0-830 GCF_000209065.1 Trypanosoma cruzi | reverse complement strand
AAAAGATCGCGTTTTCTTTAATGTTTTTCCTGTTTGGGGGCGGGGATCTTTGTTTTCTATGATTGTCTCTTTTTTTTTGTCTGTTCCAGGTTGGTTTTTAGGAGGCTTGATGTGCCTGCTGGGTGATCGCCGGCTTTTTTATTGGTGATTGCGTATTTTTGGCTTACCGGTGTGCCGCTCAGCGCCATTTTGTTTTACTTCTTTTCCGCTTATTGGGGCGTGTTGTTATTCGTCACGCGTCAGCACACACCGAGCAACATGTCAAAAAAAAACAAAATGCAGGCTTTTCCCCCCTCGCGAGGGCCTCCGCAGCCACAATCCTGTGCGTGCGTGCATTCTCAGCGTTTTAAACACGGCATGTGTGTGTGCATGTGCTTGTGTGTTTGGCAGCGCCTATACTTGCGGAGCAGCTGTGCGCCACAAGAGAGTCTGAAGAAAGCAACGGCAGAGAGAGGCAGATAGCACACACGCAAATTACTCATATCATCACACACACACACACACACGCAGCCGCGGAATGGGTGCACTCAACCACAAAATCAAAAAGGAAAACAAAACAAAAAGCCGAAGCGTGGGACGACCAGCGCACACACACTCTCATTACTCCCGTAAAGCAAAACACACACACAGAGGGAGAGAGAGAGAGGTCGCCCACTCAATGCAATAAAAACAAAACAGAAACAGTTACGGTGCTCCGTCCATGCAGCCCAGCAGGACGGCAGCGGTGCGTGTCGTGCAAAAGAGAGCACCAACGGGCCTGCATGGGTGTGCATGCATATATACAATGGGCACATTATTGTGTGTGCTTCCTGGGGTGAGGTGAAGGCAAA
>NW_895723.1:0-830 GCF_000209065.1 Trypanosoma cruzi | reverse complement strand
AGTGTGTGTGCGCTGGTCGTCCCACGCTTCGGCTTTTTGTTTTGTTTCCCTTTTTGATTTGGTGGTTGAGTGCACCCATTCCGCGGCTGCGTGTGTGTGTGTGTGTGTGCGATGATATGAGTAATTTGCGTGTGTGCTATCTGCCTCTCTCTGCCGTTGCTTTCTTCAGACTCTCTTGGGGCGCACAGCTGCTCCGCAAGTATAGGCGCTGCCAAACACACAAGCACATGCACACACACATGCCGTGTTTAAAACGCTGAGAATGCACGCACGCACAGGATTGTGGCTGCGGAGGCCCTCGCGAGGGGGGAAAAAGCCTGCATTTTGTTTTTTTTGACATGTTGCTCGGTGTGTGCTGACGCGTGACGAATAACAACACGCCCCAATAAGCAGAAAAGAAGTAAAACAAAATGGCGCTGAGCGGCACACCGGTAAGCCAAAAATACGCAATCACCAATAAAAAAGCCGGCGATCACCCAGCAGGCACATCAAGCCTCCTAAAAGCCAACCTGGAACAGACAAAAAAAAAGAGACAATCATAGAAAACAAAGATCCCCGCCCCCAAACAGGAAAAACATTAAAGAAAACGCGATTCTTTTTTTTGTCCTTACTGCCGGGGTTGGCCGCTGCAAGAAATAAAAAATGGTAGGGCGGTGGCCCCGGACGTTGGATACAGGACGACGTGTCGAATTATCCAAGTTTGCAGCGGCTGCCCCGGACGTTAGATACAGGACGACGTGTCGAATTATCCAAGTTGCAGCGGATGCCCCGGACGTTGGATACAACACGACGAATCGTAGTAACCACGCTGCGGGGGAGCACCCTAAACT
>NW_895722.1:0-830 GCF_000209065.1 Trypanosoma cruzi | reverse complement strand
GTGGCAAAGAATGTTTTACCCGAGCTGCAGCATCTGCGGCCACATCAAATAGACGGCATTCGCTTCTTGTGGAGTATTCTTGCGGAGGGGCCTGTTGGGCGAGTTCCTGCCGTTGGTTGCATCCTGGCGCACACCATGGGGCTTGGTAAAACCTGCCAGGTGGTCATCTTTTTGCATCTTTTCCTTAATGGAAAGCGCGGGTTTCTTGGGCGGTCGCAGCGGGTGTTAATTGTTGTTCCAAAATCCACACGACCGGGATGGCAGAAGGAGTTTTCCACGTGGTCACAGTACTTTCCACTTGCGCATCGCATTCTTCCCATCATGATTGATGAACGTGACGGTATGAAGCGGCGGTTAGATTTGTACAGGAGTTGGTGGAGCGAGGGTGGTGTTTTGCTTGTGGGGTATGAGATGCTTCTTGGCCTCACGAAACTCTCGAAAGAGGGGTCAAGAGTGGATAAAAAGGGATGCGAGTTTACGGATCTACTCATATGTGACGAGGCACATCGATTGAAGTCAACGCGTCTGCAGATTTCTGCAGCACTTCGTGGTTTGCATCCGTTGCGTCGACTTCTCTTGACTGGCACACCTTTGCAGAATCATCTGCAGGAGTATTGGGCCATGGTGGACTTTGCAGTTCACAAGTACTTTGAGAAACGGCGATTTCAGGAGTTTTTTATTAATCCCATTGAGGCCTCAGTTGCTCAAGAGGCCAGTTCAAGGGTGGTTGCCACAGCCCGTATGAAGACATTTGCGCTGATACGAGAGTTGCGGCATTTTGTTCAACGTGTGGATAGCACCCCATTAGGGATGAGCTGCCGCCCCTGCAT
>NW_895721.1:0-830 GCF_000209065.1 Trypanosoma cruzi | reverse complement strand
GGCAACGAACGTGGGTAAACAACATGAGGAGGAAGCGAAGTTGTATCGACCTCTCCCTTCAGAGTCGCCGCCGTCTGCAGAAGAACTGGCGGCGATTTTGTCCAAGACCCTCCCAGCCATACCTGACGAATTAAGGAACGAACTTATCGATCAGCGGAGACTCCTTGAGCGACTCGCTGCGGCGCAAGAGGCGAGCTTTCGTCAACTAGCGCGTGAGCAGCAAGAGTCAGCACGGCGACGCATCATGGCACCACGTGCCGACACCACCATGCCACTACTTGCTCCATCAAAATTGCAGTACTCGGAACCGTTTGAGATTGCTGAGACACTCCAAAATCTTCAAGCAGACCCAAAGCGACCGCTTCCTCCTGTCATAACGATCTCAACGGTGCGCCCACAGCCAACAAAGATTCTTCCGCCATCACCCCCTTTATTGCCTCCGCATTACATTGAAGAAGAGCTGAGGCGGCTTCACCGCCACTATGAGAAAATTTTGCGGGACGAGCGTCGAGCATGGACAGATATTATGCAGAAACAAAAGGCGACTTTTGAGATGGAAAAGAACGCTGCAGTACAGACACTACGGAGTGCTGCGGAGCAGCGACAAAATGAAAATACGGAGGAAATTAAACGGGCAATTGCTTTACAAGAAATAAAACGGCGTCGCTGGCAATACGCTTCTGAATCAAAACAGCGTATAGAATTCCAGAAAATGTTATACAAGACATTTCCTTTGGGCGATGTTGGGCATGGGCATGGAGGAGGGAAAATAGGGGTGGCTGCTAGAATCACGCCAGGTATTAGTCAGCGGCAAACGGACATCGCGGAAG
>NW_895720.1:0-830 GCF_000209065.1 Trypanosoma cruzi | reverse complement strand
CAATGCCTGAGGGGGCGGCCATTGTTCATTTCAAGAGCGGTGGAGCGAGGTTCCTTCCAAAGTGGATCACCTTCCGCCTGGAGGAGTATATACGTGGTCGGCCCCGAAAAATGATTGGGGAGACACAGCTTGACTGCGCAGAATTGCTTGGGCTGCGCAGCATCACCGCATCTGCACGTCGGCGTGTGATTTTCAGCGTGTATGGAGCATCCGCCCAGATGGTGGTTGCGCTCCTCGTGTACCCCGCAAATCACCCGGCGCTCTCCTTCGGCGACATTGCCTCCACGACCGGGAGCGACGGCCAAAGGAGTAAGACGAAAAATGGGGAGTTCAAGCGGATGACCCGCGGGGAGGCGATGACGCTGCTGATATCTCTCGAAGCCATGCTTGAGCGCCGCCGCAAGGAGGAACCGAAGGGAAAAGAACCGTCCAATTTGGAGCGGTGCCTGGCGGAGCTGGAGGAACGGCGCCGTTCACTCACCGGCGTAGATGGGATGGCTACCGCAGTGGTGAAGAAACGCGCGGAGGATGTGGTGGCGGCGCAATTTCTTGCCCTCTCCCGTAAGTATCGCGCCAACTACGCGGGGGAAGTTGCCGCCTATCTCCGTCAACTAGCCGTCACGAGTGGACTCCCGCTCACCGCCGACATCTCTGAGGAGGCGTCACCTGACGCAGAAGGGGCACGAGAACGGCTGCAACGCATCAACGCCCGCATCGACACTTTGTCAGGCCAAGTGCGGAAGCTGGAGGAGGAGCAGCTGTCCCTTGGACGGCAGCAGAATAGGACTGATATGAAGAACGAACTGTGCGGCATCACAATTAAAATGGAA
>NW_895719.1:0-830 GCF_000209065.1 Trypanosoma cruzi | reverse complement strand
ATTTTCGCGAGCTCTTGCCCACACGGGTGCTGCACTCGGCTGATCGTTTTCGAGCGGCCGCTGCATCACACGTTATGGTCCAAATTTTTGTTTCCGATTGTGAATGGTGGGAGTCAGAGGCAGTCTCTGTCAATATCTGTTTGCGTGTTCACACACTGGACACCAAACAACCCTGAATTATCCGCTGCTTGGAGGAATTTCGCGAGCTCTTGCCCACACGGGTGCTGCACTCGGCTGATCGTTTTCGAGCGGCTGCTGCATCACACGTTGTGGTCTAAATTTTTGTTTCCGATTGTGAATGGTGGGAGTCAGAGGCAGTCTCTGTCAATATCTGTTTGCGTGTTCACACACTGGACACCAAACAACCCTGAACTATCCGCTGCTTGGAGGAATTTCGCGAGCTCTTGCCCACACGGGTGCTGCACTCGGCTGATCGTTTTCGAGCGGCCGCTGCATCACACGTTATGGTCCAAATTTTTGTTTCCGATTGTGAATGGTGGGAGTCAGAGGCAGTCTCTGTCAATATCTGTTTGCGTGTTCACACACTGGACACCAAACAACCCTGAACTATCCGCTGCTTGGAGGAATTTCGCGAGCTCTTGCCCACACGGGTGCTGCACTCGGCTGATCGTTTTCGAGCGGCCGCTGCATCACACGTTATGGTCCAAATTTTTGTTTCCGATTGTGAATGGTGGGAGTCAGAGGCAGTCTCTGTCAATACCTGTTTGCGTGTTCACACACTGGACACCAAACAACCCTGAATTATCCGCTGCTTGGAGGAATTTCGCGAGCTCATGCCCACAAGGGTGCTGCACTCGGCTGATCGTTTT
>NW_895718.1:0-830 GCF_000209065.1 Trypanosoma cruzi | reverse complement strand
ATTTCTACTGCTGTTCCACAAGAAAGAAAAAAAGGTATTTCTACTGCTGTTCCACAAGAAAGAAAAAAAAAGGTATTTCTGCTGCTGTTCCACAAGTAAGAAAAAAAGGTATTTCTACTGCTGTTCCACAAGTAAGAAAAAAAGGTATTTCTACTGCTGTTCCACAAGAAAGAAAAAAAAGGTATTTCTGCTGCTGTTCCACAAGAAAAAAAAAAGGTATTTTTACTGCTGTTCCACAAGACAGAAAAAAAAGGTATTTCTACTGCTGTTCCACAAGAAAGAAAAAAAAGGTATTTCTACTGCTGTTCCACAAGAAAGAAAAAAAAGGTATTTCTACTGCTGTTCCACAAGAAAGAAAAAAAGGTATTTCTACTGCTGTTCCACAAGAAAGAAAAAAAAAGGTATTTCTACTGCTGTTCCACAAGAAAGAAAAAAAAAGGTATTTCTACTGCTGTTCCACAAGTAAGAAAAAAAGGTATTTCTACTGCTGTTCCACAAGAAAAAAAAAAAAAGGTATTTCTACTGCTGTTCCACAAGTAAGAAAAAAAGGTATTTCTGCTGCTGTTCCACAAGACAGATAAAAAGGTATTTCTACTGCTGTTCCACAAGAAAGAAAAAAAGGTATTTTTACTGCTGTTCCACAAGACAGAAAAAAAGGTATTTCTACTGCTGTTCCACAAGAAAGAAAAAAAGGTATTTCTACTGCTGTTCCACAAGAAAGAAAAAAAAAGGTATTTCTACTGCTGTTCCACAAGAAAGAAAAAAAAAGGTATTTCTGCTGCTGTTCCACAAGACAGAAAAAAAAAGGTATTCTGCTGCTGTCCACAAGA
>NW_895717.1:0-830 GCF_000209065.1 Trypanosoma cruzi | reverse complement strand
CGGCCGCAGCGCATGCCCGTTGAGCGTCAGGCACCCCACGACGAACCTTCGGCCGGCGCCCCCAAGCGCAACGGTGCCGTCCATCACGACGGGCCCGCTGCCAGCGTTCCCGTGGAGCGTCAGCGTGCTCTGCACGAGTTCTGCACGGCGCGGGTACGACGGCACCGACAGGAGCCTGCCGCTGATGCTGTTGCCGCGCACCGACAGCCACGACCCGAACACAAACGACGCCGACCCCCGCAGCACAAGCAGCGCGCCATCCGTCAGCACACCGGCGTTGTCGTTCACTACGACAGCGGACGCGTTGGCCACCACACCGCTGCCAAACACCAACCCATGCGCGGCGTACACCTGGCTCACCGACACGCGCAGCACAGCGCCCCCAGACGCAACCACGCGCGCACTCGCGTACAACGCATATTCGCCACCGAGCACAGCCGCGTCCAGCGCAACACCGCCACCGACAAGCTCCAGCACGGCGCCGTCCACCACCACCGTCTGCCCACCAGTCATCACAGTCACGAGGGCCACGCCGGACACAACCAGCACGGACCGCACAAGCCGCAGGCCCGACAGCACCAACACCGGTGCGTACGGCGAGGACCGCGAGCCGGGAAGATACACAAGCGGCGTCGGCCTCGCGGCAACCAGCAGGGAGTCCGTCACCGTCAGCGCGGACCCCGCAGGGAACGTGCCGGTCAGCACAAGCGCACCGTTCAGCGCCTCCACATCGCACACGGACAGCTCCACCGGCCCGCTCTCGTCGCTCCCCGCCGCACCGCGCAACGCTCCTCCGCCCATCATGTACAGCACTGCGCCGTTCAGCAGCG
>NW_895716.1:0-830 GCF_000209065.1 Trypanosoma cruzi | reverse complement strand
CCTGTCACCTCGGGGGCGCTCTCTCAGTGGGCGTACGGCCTCGAGACGGCATGCGCGTGGCTGTCGCGGCCTCGCTGTCCCTTCTGGGGGCGTGCGTTGGACGCGTTCCGCTGCGTGTGTGTGCACGGGGGTCGGAGAGCAAGGGCGCGCGCGGTGTGACGCTCGGCGCCCTGTGCGCCTGATGCTCCGCCGCGTGACTATCCCGTTATGCATATCCTGTGTGCGCTCTAGCTCCATCGGGGCCCTGACGAGTCAGCAACAAACCATGCATTACACATTTTGCGCAGAGTGCCCCCTTCCCGCGAAAGCTCTTTTTTGTAGTGCGCTCGTCGCTAAACCAACAGACGCGGTGCACGAAACTGGAGAGCAAGAGATGTCCACGACCCCCCGCCTCGGTGTGTGTGTATATATATATATATATATATATAACATGCACATGCACATGGCTGCAGCTTTGGGATTCCTGGAGACGGATCTGGATATGATGATTGACGTAACATCACAGACTTTGACGAACCCGTGAGCAAGAAACACTGTCGCCCCAGTCTGACCGCGACCCCGACGCCTCCTCCCTCCCTGCCCTGGCGCATGTGCATGGCGATGTGATCGACAACCAGGCCGATGTGAAGCCGTCGCAGATGGACGTTGACACAGCAATGAAAACAGCGTTATTTCACGCCCCGTCTGATCGTCGCACCGAGCCTCCCTCTCTTTCACCCTCTCCCCTCTGCCTTCATTACGCGATCCTGTCACCTCGGGGGCGCTCTCTCAGTGGGCGTACGGCCTCGAGACGGCATGCGCGTGGCTGTCGCGGCCTCGCTGTCCCTTCT
>NW_895715.1:0-830 GCF_000209065.1 Trypanosoma cruzi | reverse complement strand
ACCAGGATGCTGCGACGAGGGCTGCTGCCCTAAATAATATATCTCTGATAAACGAAAGACATTTCCGTGTGGTATTTTTCTCTGTCTGTGGGTCGATTGGATGACCGCGATGGAAGCAATCAGGGTGCCGATGGCGGTAGCACAAAATTATTTATTATTAATTTTGCCTTTAAAGCCAACTCCCTTTTGATTTCCCACCACGCGGCGGTGTCTTGTGGCTGGAGGACCCCGAAGTCTGCCACTTCGTAAGTCTGTATTTACATACCCCATCCGAATAGAGTGAGCGGCCCACAATTGTGGCTAACGGACGATATATATATACATATATACACTTACCTGGTGTTAAACGTTGAGGGTATGGTGAATCCACTCTTATTCCATTCATCCTTTCTTGTTCCTATCTGGTTTGGTTTGTATTATTGATAAACTCAGGATCCGGCCAGCGGCCCAGTGGATTATTCTCCTGTAATTTCTTTTTTGATTATTTATGAATTCTTTTGTTTTTCTTTTACACATTTCTGTATGTTAAATAGTTTTTTTTTGTATATTTGTATCCACCCTTCGCCTTTTCTTTTAATTTTTTTATGGTTGATTTATTTGTTATTATTTTTTGTTTGTGTTTTATGGGAGTTGGAGGCTGTTATTATTCGATTCGTTTAGTTTTTGACGCTGGTGAGTGTGTGTAACGAAGATACAAATGGAGAAGAGAGCTCCGCTTGAAAAGGTTTGTGTCGCGGATACGGTGATACAGGCGTGCCTGGCGCATGCCTTTACGACGGAACAAGAAGAGGTGATGGGGTTGCTACTTGGGGAGGTCACCGTGCATCACG
>NW_895714.1:0-830 GCF_000209065.1 Trypanosoma cruzi | reverse complement strand
TATTCAGTTGACTGTGCTTCTCACCGGCGCCTCCTCGTTGACCTCGGTATTCAGTTGACTGTGCTTCTCACCGGCGCTACCTCGTTGACCTCGGTATTCAGTTGACTGTGGTTCTCACCGGCGCCTCCCCATTGACCTCGGTATTCAGTTGACTGTTGCTTCTCACCGGCGCGTCCTCGTTGACCTCGGTATTCAGTTGACTGTTGCTTCTCACCGGCGCCTCCTCGTTGACCTCGGTATTCAGTTGACTGTTGCTTCTCACCGGCGCCTCCTCGTTGACCTCGGTATTCAGTTGACTGTTGCTTCTCACCGGCGCCTCCTCGTTGACCTCGGTATTCAGTTGACTGTTGCTTCTCACCGGCGCTTCCCCATTGACCTCGGTATTCAGTTGACTGTTGCTTCTCACCGGCGCCTCCCCATTGACCTCGGTATTCAGTTGACTGTTGCTTCTCACCGGCGCCTCCTCGTTGACCTCGGTATTCAGTTGACTGTTGCTTCTCACCGGCGCCTCCCCATTGACCTCGGTATTCAGTTGACTGTTGCTTCTCACCGGCGCCTCCTCGT
The DNA here is from genome assembly GCF_000209065.1 of Trypanosoma cruzi. NCBI lineage: Eukaryota > Euglenozoa > Kinetoplastea > Trypanosomatida > Trypanosomatidae > Trypanosoma > Trypanosoma cruzi. Next base: position 266 of record NW_895714.1, on the reverse strand, counting down.
TGACCTCGGTATTCAGTTGACTGTTGCTTCTCACCGGCGCCTCCTCGTTGACCTCGGTATTCAGTTGACTGTTGCTTCTCACCGGCGCTTCCCCATTGACCTCGGTATTCAGTTGACTGTTGCTTCTCACCGGCGCCTCCTCGTTGACCTCGGTATTCAGTTGACTGTTGCTTCTCACCGGCGCCTCCTCGTTGACCTCGGTATTCAGTTGACTGTTGCTTCTCACCCGGCGCCTCCTCGTTGACCTCGGTATTCAGTTGACTGTT
>NW_895713.1:0-830 GCF_000209065.1 Trypanosoma cruzi | reverse complement strand
CAATGATGAAGTTAAAAAATCAAAATCATTTAATTGAAATCTTTTTGTTAGTGGGTTAGGTTCTAAAGCATTTAAAAACATATAGTGTCCCATTGAAAATAAAGAAGTTTCAATGTTGTTGACTGAACTTAGATAAGATGATGAATTAATAGATGAAATTGTGTTATTTATTTCATTTTTTAGATTATTTCCTAGATTTTTTAGGTAGTTTTTATAATCTTCAGTGACAATAAAATGTTGTTCTTTAGTTTTTAATCAAGAAAACTCAAAAAGATACTTTTTTAGTTGGTTTTTGTTATTCAAATGATAAGTCTTAAGAAACTTTGAAAAAAACTTGTAGTATTCTTCTTTTCCAAAAAATGGAGTTGAAAAGACTGTTTGATTTCCAAGATGATGCTCATTGATCTTATATTCATTTAATACTATATTTAGTAAATAGTCTACTACTTTATCAAAAGTAAACAATGTTACATATTCATTTAATTTTAGATTATCGGTTCGTTGAAAATGTGGAAGAATCTTTGTAATTTTTGATATATCAATCTTAGAATCTTTAAATAAAGATTGGTCTTTTAAAACTTTATTTATATTGACTAAGACAAAAACAATACTTCTTATTCTAGGGTTATTCAGATGTTCTAATGAACTAACAACGTCATTAATAGGTAAACCTATTCTAAGAGATTTTAGACCATTGTCGATTGCCGCATTAGCAAGATTTTTTAGCTTGTTAATAAAGAAATCATAATCTCTTGTAAGTTCAGATGATGGTTTGTTTTTAATGATTGCTTCAATTTTATTTTTTAAGTCTTTAATAAAATTGAAATAAA
>NW_895712.1:0-830 GCF_000209065.1 Trypanosoma cruzi | reverse complement strand
GTGCAGCACCCTGTGGGCAAGAGCTCGCGAAATCCTCCAAGCAGCGGATAATTCCGGGTTGTTTGGTGTCCAGTGTGTGAACACGCAAACATACATTGAAAGAGAGTGCCTCTGACTCCCGCCATTCATAATTCAAAACAAAAATTTAGAGCACAGCGTGTGGTGCAGCAGCCGCTCGAAAACGATCCGCCGAGTGCAGCACCCTTGTGGGCAAGAGCTCGCGAAATTCCTCCAAGCAGCGGATAGTTCCGGGTTGTTTGGTGTCCAGTGTGTGAACACGCAAACATACATTGAAAGAGAGTGCCTCTGACTCCCGCCCATTCATAATTCGAAACAAAAACATAGACCACAGCGTGTGGTGCAGCAGCCGCTCGAAAACGATCCGCCGAGTGCAGCACCATTGTGGGCAGGAGCTCGCGAAATTCCTCCAAGCAGCGGATAGTTCAGGGTTGTTTGGTGTCCAGTGTGTGCACACGCAAACATACATTGAAAGAGAGTGCCTCTGACTCCCGCCATTCATAATTCGAAACAAAAACATAGACCACAACGTGTGGTGCAGCAGCCGCTCGAAAACGATCCGCCGAGTGCAGCACCCTTGTGGGCAGGAGCTCGCGAAATTCCTCCAAGCAGCGGATAGTTCAGGGTTGTTTGGTGTCCAGTGTGTGCACACGCAAACATACATTGAAAGAGAGTGCCTCTGACTCCCGCCATTCATAATTCGAAACAAAAACATAGACCACAACGTGTGGTGCAGCAGCCGCTCGAAAACGATCCGCCGAGTGCAGCACCCTTGTGGGCAGGAGCTCGCGAAATTCCTCCAAGCAGCGGAT
>NW_895711.1:0-830 GCF_000209065.1 Trypanosoma cruzi | reverse complement strand
ATAAGAAACAAGAATTCCAAAAAAAAAAGGAAAAAAACTTAGGCTTCTTCGGGGCTCGAACCCGCACCCCGGATGAAATTGTGAGCTTGTTTTGCCACTGAGCTAAAAAAAATGTGGTCGCGCGACCCATTTTCACGTAAGGTGTTAAGTTCGATCTTCGAACAATCGAGCACATTTGCGTTGTCCCCTGGAAAACGAAAGCGACATGTTTAGGGTGCGCCGCCGCAGCGTGGATACCTCGATTCGTCGTCATATATCTCTCGTACGGGGCCGTCGCCGCAGCGTGGATACATCGATTCGTTGTCATGTATCTCTCGTTCGGGGCGGACCGCCGCAACTTGGATAATTCGACACGTCGTCATGTATCTCTCGTCCGGGGCAGCCGCTGCAACTTGGATAATTCGACACGTCGTCATGTATCTCTCGTCCGGGGCCACCGCCCTACTCTTTTTTATTCCCTGCGGCGGCCAACCCCGGCAGTAAGGACAAAAAATAGGATCGCGTTTTTTTTTAATGCTTTTCCTGTTTGGGGGGGCGGATCTTTGTTTTCTATGATTGCCCCCCCCCCCCTTTTTTTGTCTATTCCAGGTTGGTTTTAGGAGGCTTGATGTGCCTGCTGGGTGATCGCCGGCTTTTTTATTGGTGATTGCGTATTTTTGGCTTACCGGTGTGCCGCTCAGTGCCATTTTGTTTTACTTCTTTTCTGCTTATTGGGGCGTGTTGTTATTCGTCACGCGTCAGCACACAACTAGCAACATGTCAAAAAAACAAAACGCAGGCTTCTTCGCCCCTCGCGAGGGCCTCCGCAGCCACAATCCTGTGCGTGCGTG
>NW_895710.1:0-830 GCF_000209065.1 Trypanosoma cruzi | reverse complement strand
GGGCACGAACAGCGGCCCCGATTCACTCAGCACCACCGACGCGACGCCCGCGGATGGCGCCACAGAAATCCCTGAGCCCCGCACAGACCCAGCAACTGTTCAACGCAACGATAGTGTGCTGGACGGCTTTGGCACCGCACCGACTCATCCGAGCACAGCGCCTGCGGAGTCCAAGATCCCATCGGAGTTCAACGCACCGCCGTCCTTGGACAATGAACTTTTTGGTTTGGAGGATATCGCCGGGTTGGTGTCCATGGGTGTAGAGGGCGACAGCGCCGTGCACGGGTGTGTGTTTCGGGTGCTATTATTGCTGATGCTTCTGGGGGTGTGGGACATGACAGCTCTGTGCTGAAGAGGGCATGGAGAGTGAAGTTGCGACTTCCCGCGGGGAAAAAGTATTCAGCTTTCCAGCAGTACTCACTGCATTTTTCCAGAGATTTTTTTATTATTTTTTTGTTTCTCTTTCTTTTTTTCTTTTGGCGCAGGTGCCTTGTTGGGATAATCAGCATCTCCGCGTGCTTTTGTGTTTGTTTTTTACCCTTTTTAAAATCCCTTTTCCCCCAATGTCTGCTTAACAGACACACCGTCATGCGTGACGTGTTTCCCCCTCTTTTGTTTGCGTCTGTTGCCCGCACGCGGTGCCGGCCTCATTGCCGTGCGTTTCACGGACTGCACGAAAGGAGGAGTGGAGGAGCAGGCCGGACGCCGCATGAAATGTGTGAAATGTTATTTGGGCTGCTGGAAGAGTAAAATCTATTTTTTTTACTTTAATTCTTTTTTTTTTCTTTGGTGCGGGCAATGTGCATACACAAACACATGGTCGTTTTGTG
>NW_895709.1:0-830 GCF_000209065.1 Trypanosoma cruzi | reverse complement strand
CGATACACGACTGTTCTTGATGGCAATTTGGGTCTCCCACGTCTCCCCATCGTCCACGCTGTACTTCACCACCGTGTCAATGAGGGAGTTGTCATTGGATGTGTCGTAGCGAGCGTCTGCAATGGCAACCATCACCCCATCCACATTAACAAGGGCGGGGAGGCGGAACGAGTGGACAACTCGCTGTCGGACTTCGCCGTTCTCTTCAAATGGCACCGTCGAATTTTGCCGCTTAAACAGCTCAACTCGGCTCGATCCGGGTGCCAGGGCGTGCGCGGGCTCATTGGGGCGGAGCGCCAGAAGAAGCGGCACGAAATGCGTTAGCCAGAACATCCTGCTGGCCCCGACGACTGTCCTCCCCATCGTACTCGGTGCCTACCTGTGTGCCCTTCGAGTGTTGTTTCTAGAATTTATATTGCACCTAAATCAATAGCGGCAAGACCGTCTCTTTGCAGAGGGATTGCCGCGGGGGTGGTGAGAAGAGAAGGAGAACACACAAGTCGCAGAGGATTCAGAGCACCGGGCACCGTCCGCGGGACAGCACGCAATTGTGACAGTTCATCATTGGTGGCGGCCACGCGCGGAAACCGTCGTTGTTGTTTTTTTTCTCTACAGCCTCTTCCTCCGCGCCACCTCCGACGCCCGCGGGAATAGAAGGCAAGGAAGCAACGGCAGGCCTGACGGTCTCTCTTTCTGCGCTATCGAGCCGCCTCGCAGAAAGAAAGCACCGGCGGACGGCAGCCGCAAAGCGCGATCGCCACGGCGAGCCGGCGTAAGTGCGCCCAATCGCCGGCAGCTTGCCCGCTCCATCGCCGAGCTCCTCCCACACC
>NW_895708.1:0-830 GCF_000209065.1 Trypanosoma cruzi | reverse complement strand
ACTGGAGATTATGTGCTCTATGCACAGTCGCGCATCGGCAAGGGAGGCGGTGTGGCGGTGCTGGTGCGGAAAACTCTCCGCTCCAAGCGTATACCTCTCACCATCCCCCAGCATGACACCAGCCTTGAAGTGGTGGCGGTCCAGGCTGCTCTGGACCAGAACCGTGATATTATTGTAGCGAGTGACTACATGAGACCACCACCGCAAGTAACGCAATCCTTCAGGCGGTTAGTAAACTGCCTTCCAGCCTCGTCGTCGCTCCTGCTGTGCGGGGATTTCAACATGCATCACCCACAGTGGGAGCCATTCTTGGAGACTTCTCCAAGCGAGGTTGCTGCAGAATTTTTAGAACTGTGCACGGATGCGGGACTCACCTTGGTTAACACCCCTGGTGAGATCACGCATGCCCGTGGCACAAGAGAACGATCCTGTATCGATCTGACATGGTCGAAGCATTTGACTGTGCCGGATTGGTCAGCTTCCGTGTCGCCGCTTAGTGATCATTATATGCTGACATTTACGCTGCATCAGGCATTTAAGGATACCATACCTTCGGCACCCCCTTCGGCACCTAAGTTTTTCTACAGTTGGGGGAAGTGCAAGTGGGATTTATTCATCAAGGACTTCGACGCACAACTTCCGGCATACGACTATAAAAAGCAGTCCACCGGCATTAAGGCTTTCACGAGAGCGCTTATAACTTCGTATCGACGGCATTGCCCCCGCGGCATGCACAAGGACGGTCCCAGGCTTTGGGACGACACTCTCATGGAGGCAGAGCGGATTGCTACCGACAGCAAGGCCCGCTATCTACAGTTACCGACGCCCGA
>NW_895707.1:0-830 GCF_000209065.1 Trypanosoma cruzi | reverse complement strand
AACAGCCACAACAGCCACAAATTCCGCCGGTTTCTTTGGCAGCCAGCTTTCTTCCCACTGTAATGCATCAGCAACAACAGAGCGCGCAGCTTCTCATGCAGCTGATTCAGCAGGGCGCTATAGACGTGAATAACTTAACCCCCGAGCAGCAGCAAATACTTATGGCGAGTCTTCTTCCCCAAGCAGCACCACCAGCACCAGGAATACCCGCGATTCCACCAATGGCACCTATGGGATATCCGCCAATGCATCAGGCGTGGGGTGCCCCTCGTGCCGGCGCGGGTGGTGGCGCTGCTGGTATTGGAGGTGTTGGTGTTGGTGTTGTCGGTGGCGGTGGTGGTGGTGGCATGTACGCTGGTGGGGCGCCAATAAACCGAGGAATACCTTACAGTCGTGGTCCAGCAAACCCCATGCCATCCGAGGAGACGGTGAAGCTGCGGGAGGTGCAACGAAAGCAGTTTCTGGATGTGGTGCGGCGTGATGCGGAGAAATATGAGAAGAAGTTGCAGGAAAGGAGCGTGAAGGAGGGGAGGGTGGGGTCTGTTTCCGGCAGTGATGATAGTTCTGAAGATGAAGATGCCGAAAAAAGCCGCCGTACACAAGACAAGAGGAATGAGGATGAGAAAGAGGGCGAAAGGAATACAAGGACGACAAACCGCGATGACAGCAGTAGACACAATCACCACCAAAACAACAACAACGATAAGAACAACAACAGCGATGAACATACGACAGAGGTCGAGAAGAACAATGATACTGATAATAACAGTAATAATGATAATAACGATGACAATAAAGCCGATGATAAAAAGGAACCGGAATGTGAAGAG
>NW_895706.1:0-830 GCF_000209065.1 Trypanosoma cruzi | reverse complement strand
ACAGACATTGAAAGAGAGTGCCTCTGACCACCACCATTCATAATTCGAAACAAAAATTTAGACCACAACGTGTGGTGCAGCAGCCGCTCGAAAACGATCTGCCGAGTGAAGCACCCTTGTGGGCAAGATCTCGCGAAACTCCTCCAAGCAGCGGATAGTTCAGGGTTGTTTGGTGTCCAGTGTGTGAACACGCAAACAGATAGTGAAAGAGAGTGCCTCTGACCACCACCATTCATAATTCGAAACAAAAATTTAGACCACAGCGTGTGGTGCAGCAGCCGCTCGAAAACGATCTGCCGAGTGCAGCACCCATGTGGGCAAGATCTCGCGAAACTCCTCCAAGCAGCGGATAGTTCAGGGTTGTTTGGCGTTCAGTGTGTGAACACGCAAACAGACATTGAAAGAGAGTGCCTCTGACCACCACCATTCATAATTCGAAACAAAAATTTAGACCACAACGTGTGGTGCAGCAGCCGCTCGAAAACGATCCGCCGAGTGAAGCACCCTTGTGGGCAAGATCTCGCGAAACTCCTCCAAGCAGCGGATAGTTCAGGGTTGTTTGGTGTCCAGTGTGTGAACACGCAAACAGATAGTGAAAGAGAGTGCCTCTGACCACCACCATTCATAATTCGAAACAAAAATTTAGACCACAACGTGTGGTGCAGCAGCCGCTCGAAAACGATCCGCCGAGTGAAGCACCCTTGTGGGCAAGATCTCGCGAAACTCCTCCAAGCAGCGGATAGTTCAGGGTTGTTTGGCGTCCAGTGTGTGAACACGCAAACAGACATTGAAAGAGAGTGCCTCTGACCACCACCATTCATAATTCGAAA
>NW_895705.1:0-830 GCF_000209065.1 Trypanosoma cruzi | reverse complement strand
TGCACTCGGCGGATCGTTTTCGAGTGGCTGCTGCACCACACGCTGTGGTCTAAATTTTTGTTTCGAATTATGAATGGTGGTGGTCAGAGACACTCTCTTTCAATGTCTGTTTGCGTGTTCACACACTGAACGCCAAACAACCCGGAACTATCCGCTGCTTGGAGGAATTTCGCGAGATCCTGCCCACAACGGTGCTGCACTCGGCGGATCGTTTTCGAGCGGCTGCTGCACCACACGCTGTGGTCTAAATTTTTGTTTCGAATTATGAATGGTGGTGGTCAGAGACACTCTCTTTCAATGTCTGTTTGCGTGTTCACACACTGAACGCCAAACAACCCGGAACTATCCGCTGCTTGGAGGAATTTCGCGAGATCCTGCCCACAACGGTGCTGCACTCGGCGGATCGTTTTCGAGCGGCTGCTGCACCGCACGCTGTGGTCTAAATTTTTGTTTCGAATTATGAATGGTGGTGGTCAGAGACACTCTCTTTCAATGTCTGTTTGCGTGTTCACACACTGAACGCCAAACAACCCGGAACTATCCGCTGCTTGGAGGAATTTCGCGAGATCCTGCCCACAACGGTGCTGCACTCGGCGGATCGTTTTCGAGCGGCTGCTGCACCACACGCTGTGGTCTAAATTTTTGTTTCGAATTATGAATGGTGGTGGTCAGAGGCACTCTCTTTCAATGTCTGTTTGCGTGTTCACACACTGAACGCCAAACACCCGGAACTATCCGCTGCTTGGAGGAATTTCGCGAGATCCTGCCCACAACGGTGCTGCACTCGGCGGATCGTTTTCGAGCGGCTGCTGCACACACGCTGTGGTCTA
>NW_895704.1:0-830 GCF_000209065.1 Trypanosoma cruzi | reverse complement strand
ATCGGAAACAAAAATTTGGACCACAACGTGTGCTGCAGCAGCCGCTCGAAATCGGTCAGCCGAGTGCAGCACCCGTGTGGGCAAGAGCTCGCGAAATTCCTCCAAGCAGCGGATAGTTCAGGGTTGTTTGGTGTCCAGTGTGTGAACACGCAAACAGATATTGACAGAGAGTGCCTCTGACTCCCACCATTCACAATCGGAAACAAAAATTTGGACCACAACGTGTGCTGCAGCAGCCGCTCGAAATCGGTCAGCCGAGTGCAGCACCCGTGTGGGCAAGAGCTCGCGAAATTCCTCCAAGCAGCGGATAGTTCAGGGTTGTTTGGTGTCCAGTGTGTGAACACGCAAACAGATATTGACAGAGAGTGTCTCTGACTCCCACCATTCACAATCGGAAACAAAAATTTGGACCACAACGTGTGCTGCAGCAGCCGCTCGAAATCGATCAGCCGAGTGCAGCACCCGTGTGGGCAAGAGCTCGCGAAATTCCTCCAAGCAGCGGATAGTTCAGGGTTCCTTGGTGTCCAGTGTGTGAACACGCAAACAGATATTGACAGAGAGTGTCTCTGACTCCCACCATTCACAATCGGAAACAAAAATTTGGACCACAACGTGTGCTGCAGCAGCCGCTCGAAATCGATCAGCCGAGTGCAGCACCCGTGTGGGCAAGAGCTCGCGAAATTCCTCCAAGCAGCGGATAATTCAGGGTTGTTTGGTGTCCAGTGTGTGAACACGCAAACAGATATTGACAGAGAGTGTCTCTGACTCCCACCATTCACAATCGGAAACAAAAATTTGGACCACAACATGTGCTGCAGCAGCCGCTCGAA
>NW_895703.1:0-830 GCF_000209065.1 Trypanosoma cruzi | reverse complement strand
TTTTTGTTTCGAATTATGAATGTGGTGTTCAGAGACACTCTCTTTCAATGTCTGTTTGCGTGTTCACACACTGAACGCCAAACAACCCGGAACTATCCGCTGCTTGGAGGAATTTCGCGAGCTCCTGCCCACAACGGTGCTGTACTCGGATAATCGTTTTCGAGCGGCTGCTGCACCACACGCTGTGGTCTAAATTTTTGTTTCGAATTATGAATGGTGGTGGTCAGAGGCACTCTCTTTCAATGTCTGTTTGCGTGTTCACACACTGGACGCCAAACAACCCGGAACTATCCGCTGCTTGGAGGAATTTCGCGAGATCCTGCCCACAGGGGTGCTGCACTCGGATAATCGTTTTCGAGCGGCTGCTGCACCACACGTTGTGGTCTAAATTTTTGTTTCGAATTATGAATGGTGGTGGTCAGAGACACTCTCTTTCAATGTCTGTTTGCGTGTTCACACACTGGACGCCAAACAACCCGGAACTATCGGCTGCTTGGAGGAATTTCGCGAGCTCCTGCCCACAGGGGTGCTGCACTCGGATAATCGTTTTCGAGCGGCTGCTGCACCACACGCTGTGGTCTAAATTTTTGTTTCGAATTATGAATGGTGGTGGTCAGAGGCACTCTCTTTCAATGTCTGTTTGCGTGTTCACACACTGAACGCCAAACAACCCTGAACTATCCGCTGCTTGGAGGAATTTCGCGAGCTCCTGCCCACAACGGTGCTGCACTCGGCGGATCGTTTTCGAGCGGCTGCTGCACCACACGCTGTGGTCTAAATTTTTGTTTCGAAATTATGAATGGTGGTGGTCAGAGACACTCTCTTTCAAT
>NW_895702.1:0-830 GCF_000209065.1 Trypanosoma cruzi | reverse complement strand
AAAGCAAAGTAACCATCGAAAAAGGAGAGATCCCCGCACACCACGTGGATTGTTGTCCACGGGAAGCGCAGCCGCCACCGCAGCAGCAGCCGCACACGCAAAGTCAAGCGCAGGGAATGGAATAAAGCAGCCATTTATTCGTGTTTCTTTTTGGAGGGTGGAAGGTGTCTGCATATGTTGTTATTGTTTTTGCGGAGGGCAAACCTTCATGCCTGCATCGTCTGTTAGGGTTCCTGCAGTGTGCACAACTGTTTCCTTCTCTTGTGAATTTTTATTGTTGGTGCAGCCAATAATTCAATTTGTGTTGTTCCTGCTTTTCGCTGGTAAAAGTGCTGCAATAGATGTTTTTATTTCCTCCTTCGTTGCTGTGGCACCTGATTCCTCACCGTTTATTGCGGTGGAAATGAGAATATGTGAGTGGACTCCCACGCACCAGAACGCACCTTCGCTCCTATTTATTGGTGCACAGAAGGGCATGTGTGTTTGGTGGTGCCTCGACCATATATTCTTGTGGGCGTACATTCCCCTGCAGGCTGAGGGCGGGGTGACGCTCCGTCGCGGTGCACTTCCCTCGCATGCCGCCCACTGTGATTCATCATGCATCACCCCCTCACATATTCCGTGGTGCCACACCGTTGATATTATTGCAGCCGCTGTGATTCCGCGTATTTCACGCATTTCATTGTGCCACAATACATCCGCTCGTGTGGCCGCCGCATCCAAACAGCGGTGCCCAACACCGTGAGCGGCAGTCCACATCCTTGCATGCCCCAGCGCAGTGGTGCTTGACTGTCAGCCAGGCGTCAGACAACACGAGAGTATTGTGCCGG
>NW_895701.1:0-829 GCF_000209065.1 Trypanosoma cruzi | reverse complement strand
CGGGAGTCAGAGGCACTCTCTTTCAATGTATGTTTGCGTGTGCACACACTGGACACCAAACAACCCTGAATTATCCGCTGCTTGGAGGAGTTTCGCGAGCTCTTGCCCACAAGGGTGCTGCAGTCGGCGGATCGTTTTCGAGCGGCTGCTGCACCACACGTTGTGGTCTATGTTTTTGTTTCGAATTATGAATGGCGGGAGTCAGAGGCACTCTCTTTCAATGTATGTTTGCGTGTGCACACACTGGACACCAAACAACCCTGAATTATCCGCTGCTTGGAGGAATTTCGCGAGCTCTTGCCCACAAGGGTGCTGCAGTCGGCGGATCGTTTTCGAGCGGCTGCTGCACCACACGTTGTGGTCTAAATTTTTGTTTTGAATTATGAATGGCGGGAGTCAGAGACACTCTCTTTCAATGTATGTTTGCGTGTGCACACACTGGACACCAAACAACCCTGAATTATCCGCTGCTTGGAGGAGTTTCGCGAGCTCTTGCCCACAATGGTGCTGCAGTCGGCGGATCGTTTTCGAGCGGCTGCTGCACCACACGCTGTGGTCTAAATTTTTGTTTCGTAATTATGAATGGCGGGAGTCAGAGGCACTCTCTTTCAATGTATGTTTGCGTGTGCACACACTGGACACCAAACAACCCTGAATTATCCGCTGCTTGGAGGAGTTTCGCGAGCTCTTGCCCACAATGGTGCTGCAGTCGGCGGATCGTTTTCGAGCGGCTGCTGCACCACACGCTGTGGTCTAAATTTTTGTTTCGAATTATGAATGGCGGGAGTCAGAGGCACTCTCTTTCAATGTATGTTTGCGTGTGCACACA
>NW_895700.1:0-829 GCF_000209065.1 Trypanosoma cruzi | reverse complement strand
AGCCACTCGAAAACGATTATCCCGACTGCAGCACCCTTGTGGGCAAGATCTCGCGACATTCCTCCAAGCAGCGGATAGTTCAGGGTTGTTTGGCGTCCAGTGTGTGAACACGCAAACAGACATTGAAAGAGAGTGCCTCTGACCACCACCATTCATAATTCGAAACAAAAATTTAGACCACAGCGTGTGGTGCAGCAGCCACTCGAAAACGATTATCCGACTGCAGCACCCTTGTGGGCAAGATCTCGCGACATTCCTCCAAGCAGCGGATAGTTCAGGGTTGTTTGGCGTCCAGTGTGTGAACACGCAAACAGACATTGAAAGAGAGTGCCTCTGACCACCACCATTCATAATTCGAAACAAAAATTTAGACCACAGCGTGTGGTGCAGCAGCCACTCGAAAACGATATCCGACTGCAGCACCCTGTGGGCAGATCTCGCGACATCCTCCAAGCAGCGGATAGTTCAGGGTTGTTTGGCGTCCAGTGTGTGAACACGCAAACAGACATTGAAAGAGAGTGCCTCTGACCACCACCATTCATAATTCGAAACAAAAATTTAGACCACAGCGTGTGGTGCAGCAGCCACTCGAAAACGATCCGCCGACTGCAGCACCCTTGTGGGCAAGATCTCGCGAAATTCCTCCAAGCAGCGGATGGTTCAGGGTTGTTTGGTGTCCAGTGTGTGAACACGCAAACAGACATTGAAAGAGAGTGCCTCTGACCACCACCATTCATAATTCGAAACAAAAATTTAGACCACAACGTGTGGTGCAGCAGCCACTTCGAAAACGATCCGCCGAGTGCAGCACCCTTGTTGGGCAAGATCT
>NW_895699.1:0-829 GCF_000209065.1 Trypanosoma cruzi | reverse complement strand
GACTCCCACCATTCACAATCGGAAACAAAAATTTGGACCACAACGTGTGATGCAGCGGCCGCTCGAAAACGATCAGCCGAGTGCAGCACCCGTGTGGGCAAGAGCTCGCGAAATTCCTCCAAGCAGCGGATAGTTCAGGGTTGTTTGGTGTCCAGTGTGTGAACAAGCAAACAGATATTGACAGAGAGTGCCTCTGACTCCCACCATTCGCAGTCGGAAACAAAAATTTGGACCACAACGTGTGATGCAGCGACCGCTCGAAAACGATCAGCCGAGTGCAGCACCCGTGTGGGCAAGAGCTCGCGAAATTCCTCCAAGCAGCGGATAGTTCAGGGTTGTTTGGTGTCCAGTGTGTGAACACGCAAACAGATATTGACAGAGAGTGTCTCTGACTCCCACCATTCACAATCGGAAACAAAAATTTGGACCACAACGTGTGATGCAGCGGCCGCTCGAAAACGATCAGCCGAGTGCAGCACCCGTGTGGGCAAGAGCTCGCGAAATTCCTCCAAGCAGCGGATAATTCAGGGTTGTTTGGTGTCCAGTGTGTGAACACGCACACAGATATTGACAGAGAGTGTCTCTGACTCCCACCATTCACAATCGGAAACAAAAATTTGGACCACAACGTGTGATGCAGGGGCCGCTCGAAAACGATCAGCCGAGTACAGCACTCTTGTGGGCAGGAGCTCGCGAAATTCCTCCAAGCAGCGGATAATTCAAGGTTGTTTGGTGTCCAGTGTGTGAACACGCAAACAGATATTGACAGAGAGTGTCTCTGACTCCCACCATTCACAATCGGAAACAAAAATTTGGACCACAACGTGTG
>NW_895698.1:0-829 GCF_000209065.1 Trypanosoma cruzi | reverse complement strand
GAGGAATTTCGCGAGATCCTGCCCACAGGGGTGCTGCACTCGGATAATCGTTTTCGAGCGGCTGCTGCACCACACGCTGTGGTCTATGTTTTTGTTTCGAATTATGAATGGTGGTGGTCAGAGACACTCTCTTTCAATGTCTGTTTGCGTGTTCACACACTGAACGCCAAACAACCCGGAACTATCCGCTGCTTGGAGGAATTTCGCGAGCTCCTGCCCACAACGGTGCTGCACTCGGATAATCGTTTTCGAGCGGCTGCTGCACCACACGCTGTGGTCTATGTTTTTGTTTCGAATTATGAATGGTGGTGGTCAGAGACACTCTCTTTCAATGTCTGTTTGCGTGTTCACACACTGGACGCCAAACAACCCGGAACTATCCGCTGCTTGGAGGAATTTCGCGAGCTCCTGCCCACAACGGTGCTGCACTCGGATAATCGTTTTCGAGCGGCTGCTGCACCACACGCTGTGGTCTAAATTTTGTTTCGAATTATGAATGGTGGTGGTCAGAGACACTCTCTTTCAATGTCTGTTTGCGTGTTCACACACTGAACGCCAAACAAACCGGAACTATCCGCTGCTTGGAGGAATTTCGCGAGATCTTGCCCACAACGGTGCTGCACTCGGCGGATCGTTTTCGAGCGGCTGCTGCACCACACGCTGTGGTCTAAATTTTGTTTCGAATTATGAATGGTGGTGGTCAGAGACACTCTCTTTCAATGTCTGTTTGCGTGTTCACACACTGAACGCCAAAAAACCCGGAACTATCCGCTGCTTGTGAGGAATTTCGCGAGATCCTGACCACAACGGTGCTTGCACTCGGCGGATC
>NW_895697.1:0-829 GCF_000209065.1 Trypanosoma cruzi | reverse complement strand
GGATAGTTCAGGGTTGTTTGGTGTCCAGCGTGTGAACACGCAAACAGATATGACAGAGAGTGTCTCTGACTCCCACCATTCACAATCGGAAACAAAAATTTGGACCACAACGTGTGATGCAGCGGCCGCTCGAAAACGATCAGCCGAGTGCAGCACCCGTGTGGGCAAGAGCTCGCGAAATTCCTCCAAGCAGCGGATAGTTCAGGGTTGTTTGGTGTCCAGTGTGTGAACACGCAAACAGATATTGACAGAGAGTGTCTCTGACTCCCACCATTCACAATTGGAAACAAAAATTTGGACCACAACGTGTGATGCAGCGGCCGCTCGAAAACGATCAGCCGAGTGCAGCACCCGTGTGGGCAAGAGCTCGCGAAATTCCTCCAAGCAGCGGATAGTTCAGGGTTGTTTGGTGTCCAGCGTGTGAACACGCAAACAGATATTGACAGAGAGTGCCTCTGACTCCCACCATTCACAATCGGAAACAAAAATTTGGACCACAACGTGTGATGCAGCGGCCGCTCGAAAACGATCAGCCGAGTGCAGCACCCGTGTGGGCAAGAGCTCGCGAAATTCCTCCAAGCAGCGGATAGTTCAGGGTTGTTTGGTGTCCAGTGTGTGAACACGCAAACAGATATTGACAGAGAGTGCCTCTGACTCCCACCATTCACAATCGGAAACAAAAATTTGGACCACAACGTGTGATGCAGCGACCGCTCGAAAACGATCAGCCGAGTGCAGCACCCGTGTGGGCAAGAGCTCGCGAAATTCCTCCAAGCAGCGGATAGTTCAGGGTTGTTTGGTGTCCCAGTGTGTGAACACGCAAACAGAT
>NW_895696.1:0-829 GCF_000209065.1 Trypanosoma cruzi | reverse complement strand
TCTGTTTGGGTGTTCACACACTGGACACCAAACAACCCTGAACTATCCGCTGCTTGGAGGAATTTCGCGAGCTCTTGCCCACAAGGGTGCTGCACTCGGCTGATCGTTTTCGAGCGGCCGCTGCATCACACGTTGTGGTCCAAATTTTTGTTTCCAATTGTGAATGGTGGGAGTCAGAGACACTCTCTGTCAATATCTGTTTGCGTGTTCACACACTGGACACCAAACAACCCTGAACTATCCGCTGCTTGGAGGAATTTCGCGAGCTCTTGCCCACACGGGTGCTGCACTCGGCTGATCGTTTTCGAGCGGCTGCTGCATCACACGTTGTGGTCCAAATTTTTGTTTCCAATTATGAATGGTGGGAGTCAGAGGCACTCTCTGTCAATATCTGTTTGCGTGTTCACACACTGGACACCAAACAACCCTGAATTATCCGCTGCTTGGAGGAATTTCGCGAGCTCTTGCCCACACGGGTGCTGCACTCGGCTGATCGTTTTCGAGCGGCTGCTGCATCACACGTTGTGGTCCAAATTTTTGTTTCCGATTGTGAATGGTGGGAGTCAGAGGCACTCTCTGTCAATATCTGTTTGCGTGTTCAAACACTGGACACCAAACAACCCTGAATTATCCGCTGCTTGGAGGAATTTCGCGAGCTCTTGCCCACACGGGTGCTGCACTCGGCTGATCGTTTTCGAGCGGCCGCTGCATCACACGTTGTGGTCCAAATTCTTGTTTCCGATTGTGAATGGTGGGAGTCAGAGACACTCTCTGTCAATATCTGTTTGCGTGTTCAAACACTGGACACCAAACAACCCTGAACTATCCG
>NW_895695.1:0-829 GCF_000209065.1 Trypanosoma cruzi | reverse complement strand
TTTGTGGTTGAGTGCACCCATTCCGCGGCTGCGTGTGTGTGTGTGTGATGATATGAGTAATTTGCGTGTGTGCTTATCTGCCTCTCTCTGCCGTTGCTTTCTTCAGACTCTCTTGTGGCGCACAGCTGCTCTGCAAGTATAGGCGCTGACAAACACACACACACATGCACACACATGCCGTGCTTAAAACGCTGAGAATGCACGCACGCACAGGATTGTGGCTGCCGAGGCCCTCGCGAGGGGGAAAAAACCTGCATTTTTTTTTTTGACATGTTGCTCGGTGTGTGCTGACGCGTGACGAATAACAACACGCCCCAATAAGCAGAAAAGAAGTAAAACAAAATGGCGCTGAGCGGCACACCGGTAAGCCAAAAATACGCAATCACCAATAAAAAAGCCGGCGATCACCCAGCAGGCACATCAAGCGTCCTCAAAACCAACCTGGAACAGACAAAAAAAAGAGGCAATCATAGAAAACAAAGATCCCCGCCCCCAAACAGGAAAAACATTAAAGAAAACGCGATTCTTTTTTTTGTCCTTACTGCCGGGGTTGGCCGCCGCAAGAAATAAAAAATGGTAGGGCGGTGGCCCCGGACGCTAGATACAGCACGACGTGTCGAATTATCCAAGTTGCAGCGGCTGCCCCGGACGTTAGATACGGGACGACGTGTCGAATTATCCAAGTTGCAGCGGCTGCCCCGGACGTTAGATACAGCACGACGTGTCGAATTATCCAAGCTGCAGCGGTGGCCTCGGGCGTTAGATATATGACGACTTACAGTAGTAACCACGCTGCGGCTGCGCATCCTAAACACGTCTTTTCGTTCCA
>NW_895694.1:0-829 GCF_000209065.1 Trypanosoma cruzi | reverse complement strand
GTGCAGCACCCGTGTGGGCAAGAGCTCGCGAAATTCCTCCAAGCAGCGGATAGTTCAGGGTTGTTTGGTGTCCAGTGTGTGAACACGCAAACAGATATTGACAGAGAGTGTCTCTGACTCCCACCATTCACAATCGGAAACAAAAATTTGGACCACAACGTGTGATGCAGCGGCCGCTCGAAAACGATCAGCCGAGTGCAGCACCCGTGTGGGCAAGAGCTCGCGAAATTCCTCCAAGCAGCGGATAATTCAGGGTTGTTTGGTGTCCAGTGTGTGAACACGCAAACAGATATTGACAGAGAGTGTCTCTGACTCCCACCATTCACAGTCGGAAACAAAAATTTGGACCACAACGTGTGATGCAGCGGCCGCTCGAAAACGATCAGCCGAGTGCAGCACCCGTGTGGGCAAGAGCTCGCGAAATTCCTCCAAGCAGCGGACAATTCACGGTTGTATGGTGTCCAGTGTGTTAACACGCAAACAGATATTGACAGAGAGTGCCTCTGACTCCCACCATTCACAATCGGAAACAAAAATTTGGACCACAACGTGTGATGCAGCGGCCGCTCGAAAACGATCAGCCGAGTGCAGCACCCGTGTGGGCAAGAGCTCGCGAAATTCCTCCAAGCAGCGGATAATTCAGGGTTGTTTGGTGTCCAGTGTGTGAACACGCAAACAGATATTGACAGAGAGTGTCTCTGACTCCCACCATTCACAGTCGGAAACAAAAATTTGGACCACAACGTGTGATGCAGCGGCCGCTCGAAAACGATCAGCCGAGTGCAGCACCCGTGTGGGCAAGAGCTCGCGAAATCCTCCAAGCAGCGGA
>NW_895693.1:0-829 GCF_000209065.1 Trypanosoma cruzi | reverse complement strand
CCGGGGCCACCGCCCTACCATTTTTTATTTCTTGCAGCGGCCAACCCCGGCAGTAAGGACAAAAAAAAGAATCGCGTTTTCTTTAATGTTTTTCCTGTTTGGGGGCGGGGATCTTTGTTTTCTATGATTGTCTCTTTTTTTTTGTCTGTTCCAGGTTGGTTTTTAGGAGGCTTGATGTGCCTGCTGGGTGATCGCCGGCTTTTTTATTGGTGATTGCGTATTTTTGGCTTACCGGTGTGCCGCTCAGCGCCATTTTGTTTTACTTCTTTTCCGCTTATTGGGGCGTGTTGTTATTCGTCACGCGTCAGCACACACCGAGCAACATGTCAAAAAAAAACAAAATGCAGGCTTTTCCCCCCTCGCGAGGGCCTCCGCAGCCACAATCCTGTGCGTGCGTGCATTCTCAGCGTTTTAAACACGGCATGTGTGTGTGCATGTGCTTGTGTGTTTGTCAGCGCCTATACTTGCGGAGCAGCTGTGCGCCACAAGAGAGTCTGAAGAAAGCAACGGCAGAGAGAGGCAGATAGCACACACGCAAATTACTCATATCATCACACACACACACACGCAGCCGCGGAATGGGTGCACTCAACCACAAAATCAAAAAGGAAAACAAAACAAAAAGCCGAAGCGTGGGACGACCAGCGCACACACACTCTCATTGCTCCCGTAAAGCAAAACACACACACAGAGGGAGAGAGAGAGAGGTCGCCCACTCAATGCAATAAAAACAAAACAGAAACAGTTACGGTGCTCCGTCCATGCAGCCAGGCAAGACGGCAGCGGTGCGTGTCGTGCAAAAGAGAGCACCAACGGGCCTGCATGGGTG
>NW_895692.1:0-829 GCF_000209065.1 Trypanosoma cruzi | reverse complement strand
CCAGCTCTTCTTGTCTCTGGAGGCCGTGCCGCGTGGAAGCAGCGGTGCTGCCAACCCAAATTACTCACCACTGCGGCCACGCGATGCGTCGGTTCGCTTGTCTTTTCTCCTACTCGTATTGGCCAAAAGGATCAGCGGCGCGGCGATCGCGGCGAGTCGCGCCGCCTGACATTTGATGAACGTGCCGAGCGTCGCATGGGAAAGTCCCGCGAGCAGAAGATAGTTAGAGAGAACCTGCTGCAGGAGGCGGAAAAAGTCATTCAAGAGGACGTCCCGGATGAACTGGAGCAAATATTCATGCAGCACTTTGAGCGGGCGAACGTGAGCGCCATGAAAGTGCTCAACATGGCGAAGTGCCTGGAGCTCCTGGAGGCCGACGTTGGCGGTGGGCGCAAAGTTCTCCTTACGAAGGTGGCGCAGGTCGTGAAGACGAATAACTCAACAATTGAAATTGTTCCCCAGAACGCGAGCTTTGCGAGCCCCATCCTTCAGCGCGTGACACGTTTTGACGGGACGCTGCAGGTGACGAAGGAACAGCAGAAGATCAAGGTGGTGATGCCACCCGTAACGACTGCCCGCCGTGACAAGGCGGTGCAAGAAATACATCAGGTGATATCTTTATTTAAGCAGAAGACAAAGCACGTGCGAACGAACGCGTCCAAGGCGCTACAGGACGCCAGCATTGAAGAGAACGCCCTGCGAGAGCTGAATGCGCAGCTGGGACACAACCGTCAACGCCTTCACGGAGGAAAAGGTGGCGGAGCTGGAACAGCTCGCGGCGGATGTGACATCCATGGGTGTGGACGAGTCTGACTTGGGGCGGAAGAGA
>NW_895691.1:0-829 GCF_000209065.1 Trypanosoma cruzi | reverse complement strand
TGTGGTCCAAATTTTTGTTTCCGATTGTGAATGGTGGGAGTCAGAGGCACTCTCCGTCAATATCTGTTTGCGTGTTCACACACTGGACACCAAACAACCCTGAACTATCCGCTGCTTGGAGGAATTTCGCGAGCTCTTGCCCACACGGGTGCTGCACTCGGCTGATCGTTTTCGAGCGGCCGCTGCATCACACGTTGTGGTCCAAATTTTTGTTTCCGATTGTGAATGGTGGGAGTCAGAGGCACTCTCTGTCACTATCTGTTTGCGTGTTCACACACTGGACACCAAACAACCCTGAACTATCCGCTGCTTGGAGGAATTTCGCGAGCTCTTGCCCACAAGGGTGCTGCACTCGGCTGATCGATTTCGAGCGGCTGCAGCAGCACACGTTGTGGTCCAAATTTTTGTTTCCGATTGTGAATGGTGGGAGTCAGAGGCACTCTCTGTCAATATCTGTTTGCGTGTTCACACACTGGACACCAAACAACCCTGAACTATCCGCTGCTTGGAGGAATTTCGCGAGCTCTTGCCCACACGGGTGCTGCACTCGGCTGATCGTTTTCGAGCGGCTGCTGCATCACACGTTGTGGTCCAAATTTTTGTTTCCGATTGTGAATGGTGGGAGTCAGAGGCACTCTCCGTCAATATCTGTTTGCGTGTTCACACACTGGACACCAAACAACCCTGAATTATCCGCTGCTTGGAGGAATTTCGCGAGCTCTTGCCCACACGGGTGCTGCACTCGGCTGATCGATTTCGAGCGGCCGCTGCATCACACGTTGTGGTCCAAATTTTTGTTTCCGATTGTGAATGGTGGGAGTCAGAGGCA
>NW_895690.1:0-829 GCF_000209065.1 Trypanosoma cruzi | reverse complement strand
GGTCTAAATTTTTGTTTCCAATTATGAATGGTGGGGGTCAGAGGCACTCTCTGTCAATATCTGTTTGCGTGTTCACACACTGGACACCAAACAACCCTGAATTATCCGCTGCTTGGAGGAATTTCGCGAGCTCTTGCCCACACGGGTGCTGCACTCGGCTGATCGTTTTCGAGCGGCTGCTGCATCACATGTTGTGGTCTAAATTTTTGTTTCCAATTATGAATGATGGGGGTCAGAGGCACTCTCTGTCAATATCTGTTTGCGTGTTCACACACTGGACACCAAACAACCCTGAATTATCCGCTGCTTGGAGGAATTTCGCGAGCTCTTGCCCACACGGGTGCTGCACTCGGCTGATCGTTTTCGAGCGGCTGCTGCATCACATGTTGTGGTCTAAATTTTTGTTTCCAATTATGAATGATGGGGGTCAGAGGCACTCTCTGTCAATATCTGTTTGCGTGTTCACACACTGGACACCAAACAACCCTGAATTATCCGCTGCTTGGAGGAATTTCGCGAGCTCTTGCCCACACGGGTGCTGCACTCGGCTGATCGTTTTCGAGCGGCTGCTGCATCACATGTTGTGGTCTAAATTTTTGTTTCCAATTATGAATGATGGGGGTCAGAGGTACTCTCTGTCAATATCTGTTTGCGTGTTCACACACTGGACACCAAACAACCCTGAATTATCCGCTGCTTGGAGGAATTTCGCGAGCTCTTGCCCACACGGGTGCTGCACTCGGCTGATCGTTTTCGAGCGGCTGCTGCATCACATGTTGTGGTCTAAATTTTTGTTTCCAAATTATGAATGGTGGGGGTCAGAGGCACT
>NW_895689.1:0-829 GCF_000209065.1 Trypanosoma cruzi | reverse complement strand
TCACACACACACACACGCAGCCGCGGAATGGGTGCACTCAACCACAAAATCAAAAAGAAAAACAAAACAAAAAGCCGAAGCGTGGGACTACCAGCGCACACACACTCTCATTGCTCCCGTAAAGCAAAACACACACACAGGGAGAGAGAGAGAGGTCGCCCACTCAATGCAATGAAAACAAAACAGAAACAGTTACGGTGCTCCGCCCATGCAGCCAGGCAGGACGGCAGCGGTGCGTGTCGTGCAAAAGAGAGCACCAACGGGCCTGCATGGGTGTGCATGCATATATACAATGGGCACATTATTGTGTGTGCTTCGTGGGGTGAGGCGACGACGAGAGTCCATGCAAGGGGACACACACACAGAGAGAGAAGGAAGTGTGTGTATGCGGGCGGTGCATGGCTCTCTCACACTCACTCTCACGCGGCCACCACCGCAGCCGCAGCCGCACAAACCACGAAACAGATGGAATCAGTGCGATTGCAGAACTCGCACACCGTCCTGCAAACCAGAAGTTTAAAAAGCAATATGAAACAAGAATTCAAAAAAAAAAAAAATGGAAAAAACTTAGGCTTCTGCGGGAATCGAACCCGCGTCCCCGGATGACATTGTGAGCGTGTTTGCCACTGAGCTAAAAAAATGCGGTCGCGCGACTCCTTTTCACGTAAAGTATTAATGTCGATCTTCGAACAATCGAGCACATTTGCGTTGTCCCCTGGAAAACGAAAAAGACGTGTTTAGGATGCGCAGCCGCAGCGTGGTTACTACTGTAAGTCGTCATATATCTAACGCCCCGAGGCCACCGCTGCAGCTTGGATAATTCGACACG
>NW_895688.1:0-829 GCF_000209065.1 Trypanosoma cruzi | reverse complement strand
ACAACCCTGAACTATCCGCTGCTTGGAGGAATTTCGCGAGCTCTTGCCCACAATGGTGCTGCAGTCGGCGGATCGTTTTCGAGCGGCTGCTGCACCACACGTTGTTGTCTAAATTTTTGTCTTGAATTATGAATGGCGGGAGTCAGAGGCACTCTCTTTCAATGTATGTTTGCGTGTGCACACACTGGACACCAAACAACCCTGAATTATCCGCTGCTTGGAGGAATTTCGCGAGCTCTTGCCCACAAGGGTGCTGCAGTCGGCGGATCGTTTTCGAGCGGCTGCTGCACCACACGCTGTGGTCTAAATTTTTGTTTTGAATTATGAATGGCGGGAGTCAGAGACACTCTCTTTCAATGTATGTTTGCGTGTTCACACACTGGACACCAAACAACCCTGAATTATCCGCTGCTTGGAGGAATTTCGCGAGCTCTTGCCCACAATGGTGCTGCAGTCGGCGGATCGTTTTCGAGCGGCTGCTGCACCACACGTTGTGGTCTATGTTTTTGTTTCGAATTATGAATGGCGGGAGTCAGAGGCACTCTCTTTCAATGTATGTTTGCGTGTTCACACACTGGACACCAAACAACCCGGAACTATCCGCTGCTTGGAGGAATTTCGCGAGCTCTTGCCCACAATGGTGCTGCAGTCGGCGGATCGTTTTCGAGCGGCTGCTGCACCACACGCTGTGGTCTAAATTTTTGTTTTGAATTATGAATGGCGGGAGTCAGAGACACTCTCTTTCAATGTATGTTTGCGTGTGCACACACTGGACACCAAACAACCCTGAATTATCCGCTGCTGGAGGAATTTCGCGAGCTCTGCCCAC
>NW_895687.1:0-829 GCF_000209065.1 Trypanosoma cruzi | reverse complement strand
TTCTCATCCCCAGTGCTGGGGGCTGCAGCAGCCCTTCTTCCGTGTGTGCATTCGCGACGATGCTGTGGAAAAGCACTATAGAGAACCTGAAGGGCGTGTTTGTGGTGGTCTGTCCTTTGTGCCCATTCTTCTCACCGTGTTGTTTTGGTGCGATTTCTCGTGCCGCGTGCTGTCCGCTCACTGCTCCTCCTGCCCCTTCCCTGTGTGTTGTCTTTGTGTTTGGTGAAGATCCTGCTGAGAGTGCACGAAAGGAATTTAAGGGACGCAAAACATGTCTGACGCTGCCGTTCCGCCCAAGAAGGCCTCGCCGAAGAAGGCCGCGCCGAAGAAGGCAGTGGCTAAGAAGACTGCCGCCAAGAAGACTGCTAAGAAACCAGCCGTGAAGAAGCCTGCTGCGAAGAAGAGGGCCGCCCCCAAGAAGAAGCCTGCAGCAGCCAAGAAGGCTGTTACCAAGAGTGCCAAGAAGCATGCGGCAAAGAAGGCACCCAAGAAAGCCGTGAAGAAGGCGCCGAAGAAGTAGGGATTTATTTTGGCTCAACCGTGCGTTCTCGCGATCCGTGTCGCTGGCGCACCTGGTAGATAACGATATGAACTTGTCACCGGTGGAGACGACGTCATGCCCGTTTTTCCATTACTAGAACTCTTGTTTTGTTTTTATTTTTGTTTGTTTTTGTTTCTCATCCCCAGTGCTGGGGGCTGCTGCAGCCCTTCTTCCGTGTGTGCATTCGCGACGGTGCTGTGGAAAAGCACTATAGAGAACCTGAAGGGCGTGTTTGTGGTGGTCTGTCCTTTGTGCCCATTCTTCTCAGCGTGTTGTTTTGGTGCGATT
>NW_895686.1:0-829 GCF_000209065.1 Trypanosoma cruzi | reverse complement strand
GGTGCAACGCACTGTGGACGCACCCAACCAGAAAGTAACGCATGGTGTGCTGGGACGCACCAGCTCCTGCGCCCAGCCGCAGCTGACGGCGGCGTGGCACGGTCTGCCCTGCAGCGCCTATAATTGCAGAGCGGCTGTGCGGCACAAGAGAGTCAGAAGAAAGCAACGGCAGAGAGAGGCAGATAGCACACACGCAAATTACTCATATCATCACACACAAACACACACACGCAGCCCGCGGAATGGGTGCTCTCAACCACAAAACAATGAAAAACAAAACAAAAAGCCGAAGCGTGGGACGACCAGCGCACACACTCTCATTGCTCCCGTAAAGCAAAACACACACACAGGGAGAGAGAGAGAGAGAGGTCGCCCACTCAATGCAATAAAAACAAAACAGAAACAGTTACGGTGCTCCGCCCATGCAGTCAGGCAGGACGGCAGCGGTGCGTGTCGTGCAAAAGAGAGCACCAACGGGCCTGCATGGGTGTGCATGCAATATATACAATGGGCACATTATGTGTGTGCTTCGTGGGATGAGGTGAGGGCGAGAGTCCATGCAAGGGGACACACACAGAGAGTGGGTGAAAGACGAGTGTGTGTGCGGGCGGTGCATGGCGCTCTCTCACTCACTCTCACGCGGCCACCACCGCAGCCGCAGCCGCACACACCACGAAACTGATGGAATCAGTGCGATTGCAGAACTCGCACACCGTCCTGCAAACCAGAAGTTTAAAAAGCAATAAGAAACAAGAATTCCCAAAAAAAAAAAAAGGAAAAAAACTTAGGCTTCTTCGGGGCTCGAACCCGCGCCCCGGATGACAGGATG
>NW_895685.1:0-829 GCF_000209065.1 Trypanosoma cruzi | reverse complement strand
TGCAGCAGCCGCTCGAAAACGATTATCCGACTGCAGCACCCTTGTGGGCAAGATCTCGCGACATTCCTCCAAGCAGCGGATAGTTCAGGGTTGTTTGGCGTCCAGTGTGTGAACACGCAAACAGACATTGAAAGAGAGTGCCTCTGACCACCACCATTCATAATTCGAAACAAAAATTTAGACCACAGCGTGTGGTGCAGCAGCCGCTCGAAAACGATTATCCGACTGCAGCACCACTGTGGGCAAGATCTCGCGACATTCCTCCAAGCAGCGGATAGTTCAGGGTTGTTTGGCGTCCAGTGTGTGAACACGCAAACAGACATTGAAAGAGAGTGCCTCTGACCACCACCATTCATAATTCGAAACAAAAATTTAGACCACAGCGTGCGGTGCAGCAGCCGCTCGAAAACGATCCGCCGAGTGCAGCACCACTGTGGGCAAGATCTCGCGACATTCCTCCAAGCAGCGGATGGTTCAGGGTTGTTTGGCGTCCAGTGTGTGAACACGCAAACAGACATTGAAAGAGAGTGCCTCTGACCACCACCATTCATAATTCGAAACAAAAATTTAGACCACAGCCTGTGGTGCAGCAGCCGCTCGAAAACGATTATCCGACTGCAGCACCCTTGTGGGCAAGATCTCGCGACATTCCTCCAAGCAGCGGATAGTTCAGGGTTGTTTGGCGTCCAGTGTGTGAACACGCAAACAGACATTGACAGAGAGTGCCTCTGACCACCACCATTCATAATTCGAAACAAAAATTTAGACCACAGCGTGTGGTGCAGCAGCCGCTCGAAAACGATCCGGCGAGTGCAGCACCCATGTGGGC
>NW_895684.1:0-829 GCF_000209065.1 Trypanosoma cruzi | reverse complement strand
CGAGTGCAGCACCCTTGTGGGCAGGAGCTCGCGAAATTCCTCCAAGCAGCGGATAGTTCAGGGTTGTTTGGTGTCCAGTGTGTGCACACGCAAACATACATTGAAAGAGAGTGTCTCTGACTCCCGCCATTCATAATTCAAAACAAAAATTTAGACCACAGCGTGTGGTGCAGCAGCCGCTCGAAAACGATCCGCCGAGTGCAGCACCCTTGTGGGCAGGAGCTCGCGAAATTCCTCCAAGCAGCGGATAGTTCAGGGTTGTTTGGTGTCCAGTGTGTGCACACGCAAACATACATTGAAAGAGAGTGCCTCTGACTCCCGCCATTCATAATTCGAAACAAAAACATAGACCACAACGTGTGGTGCAGCAGCCACTCGAAAACGATCCGCCGAGTGCAGCACCATTGTGGGCAAGGTCTCGCGAAATTCCTCCAAGCAGCGGATAGTTCAGGGTTGTTTGGTGTCCAGTGTGTGAACACGCAAACATACATTGAAAGAGAGTGTCTCTGACTCCCGCCATTCATAATTCAAAACAAAAATTTAGACCACAGCGTGTGGTGCAGCAGCCGCTCGAAAACGATCCGCCGAGTGCAGCACCATTGTGGGCAAGAGCTCGCGAAATTCCTCCAAGCAGCGGATAGTTCAGGGTTGTTTGGTGTCCAGTGTGTGAACACGCAAACATACATTGAAAGAGAGTGTCTCTGACTCCCGCCATTCATAATTCAAAACAAAAATTTAGACCACAGCGTGTGGTGCAGCAGCCACTCGAAAACGATCCGCCGAGTGCAGCACCATTGTGGGCAGGAGCTCGCGAAATCCTCCAAGCAGC
>NW_895683.1:0-829 GCF_000209065.1 Trypanosoma cruzi | reverse complement strand
CAGCCAAAGAGGGAGATACCGCCTTCATCCCCTCCACCATCATAGACTCCAGGTGTGTAATGGGCCAGAGTGCGAACGCCTTTGTGTATTTACGTAGCGGTGGCGGTACAATTAACGAAGAAGCAGTCTTATCAGCGGAACTCACATCACTGTTCCCGCTACCGCTCTTCACCACGGCCTTCTTATGTTCCATGAGCTTTGACCAATATTCCTCCGCATCTGTGTCACACCTGGCAAGAGAGGAGAGCAAAACATCCTTTTCCATCACCTTCGCACGATCATGAAAGCCAATCAGGTATGCTAGCAGCTCATCAACAAACTCCTTGTACTGTAAAAATCCATACAATTTCCGGTGGGCATCAATGTCATGGAGAATGATGCTCGGTATTGCAGGAACAAAAGCAAAATAACCCACGCGTCCTTCCCACGCGCTTCCAACGGCATCCCCCTCCTCCTGCGCCCTTTTGCTCGTTGTCAACATGAAGTTGCTGTAACGGTGGTAGTGGGGCTCCAAGTCAAGACAACTGCCGTAACGCTCTCCCACGGAGAAGAGTTGTTCCATTGCCGCAGCATCAGGGTGGTCTATCTCCGTCTTCACGGGAGGCAGATCACGAAACGTACGGTGGTACTCACGAATATCAGCAATCTGCGCCTCAAATTCCTTTAGAGCAGCACTCAACACATCGTCGCCCTCAGACGGGGCCTCCTGCACGGCGACGATTTCGTCCTGGTCGAGGTACAAGTCCAGCAGCTTGTCGGCAATAGGGGCAATCGCCTCCGCCTCCTGCAAAATAAAGTGATCGCGAAGAATTTGGTGACGTCTGTTGCT
>NW_895682.1:0-829 GCF_000209065.1 Trypanosoma cruzi | reverse complement strand
TGATGGTTTTCGAGCGGCTGCTGCATCACACGTTGTGGTCCAAATTTTTGTTTCCGATTGTGAATGGTGGGAGTCAGAGGCACTCTCTGTCAATATCGGTTTGCGTGTTCACACACTGGACACCAAACAACCATGAACTATCCGCTGCTTGGAGGAATTTCGCGAGCTCTTGCCCACACGGGTGCTGCACTCGGCTGATCGTTTTCGAGCGGCTGCTGCATCACACGTTGTGGTCCAAATTTTTGTTTCCGATTGTGAATGGTGGGAGTCAGAGGCACTCTCTGTCAATATCGGTTTGCGTGTTCACACACTGGACACCAAACAACCATGAACTATCCGCTGCTTGGAGGAATTTCGCGAGCTCTTGCCCACACGGGTGCTGCACTCGGCTGATCGTTTTCGAGCGGCCGCTGCATCACACGTTGTGGTCCAAATTTTTGTTTCCGATTATGAATGGTGGGAGTCAGAGGCACTCTCTGTCAATATCTGTTTGCGTGTTCACACACTGGACACCAAACAACCCTGAACTATCTGCTGCTTGGAGGAATTTCGCGAGCTCTTGCCCACACGGGTGCTGCACTCGGCTGATCGTTTTCGAGCGGCCGCTGCATCACACGTTGTGGTCCAAATTTTTGTTTCCGATTGTGAATGGTGGGAGTCAGAGGCACTCTCTGTCAATATCTGTTTGCGTGTTCACACACTGGACACCAAACAACCATGAACTATCCGCTGCTTGGAGGAATTTCGCGAGCTCTTGCCCACAAGGGTGCTGCACTCGGCTGATCGTTTTCGAGCGGCCGCTGCATCACACGTTGTGGTCCAAATTTTT
>NW_895681.1:0-829 GCF_000209065.1 Trypanosoma cruzi | reverse complement strand
GGTGATCGCCGGCTTTTTTTATTGGTGATTGCGTATTTTTGGCTTACCGGTGTGCCGCTCAGTGCCATTTTGTTTTACTTCTTTTCTGCTTATTGGGGCGTGTTGTTATTCGTCACGCGTCAGCATACACCGAGCAACATGTCAAAAAAACAAAACGCAGGCTTCTTCGCCCCTCGCGAGGGCCTCCGCAGCCACAATCCTGTGCGTGCGTGCATTCTCAGCGTTTTAAACACGGCATGTGTGTGCATGTGCTTGTGTGTTTGGCAGCGCCTATAATTACAGAGCAGCTGTGCGCCACAAGAGAGTCAGAAGAAAGCAACGGCAGAGAGAGGCAGATAGAACACACGCGCAAATTACTCATATCATCACACACAAACACACACACGCAGCCCGCGGAATGGGTGCTCTCAACCACAAAACAATGAAAAACAAAACAAAAAGCCGAAGCGTGGGACGACCAGCGCACACACTCTCATTGCTCCCGTAAAGCAAAACACACACACAGGGAGAGAGAGAGAGAGGTCGCCCACTCAATGCAATAAAAACAAAACAGAAACAGTTACGGTGCTCCGCCCATGCAGCCAGGCAGGACGGCAGCGGTGCGTGTCGTGCAAAAGAGAGCACCAACGGGCCTGCATGGGTGTGCATGCAATATATACAATGGGCACATTATGTGTGTGCTTCGTGGGATGAGGTGAGGGCGAGAGTCCATGCAAGGGGACACACACAGAGAGTGGGTGAAAGACGAGTGTGTGTGCGGGCGGTGCATGGCGATCTCTCACTCACTCTCACGCGGCCACCACCGCAGCCGCAGCCGCACACACCACGA
>NW_895680.1:0-829 GCF_000209065.1 Trypanosoma cruzi | reverse complement strand
CTCAAAAACGATCCGGCGAGTGCAGCACCCCTGTGGGCAAGATCTCGCGACATTCCTCCAAGCAGCGGATAGTTCAGGGTGTTTGGCGTCCAGTGTGTGAACACGCAAACAGACATTGAAAGAGAGTGCCTCTGACCACCACCATTCATAATTCGAAACAAAAATTTAGACCACAGCGTGTGGTGCAGCAGCCGCTCGAAAACGATTATCCGACTGCAGCACCCTTGTGGGCAAGATCTCGCGACATTCCTCCAAGCAGCGGATAGTTCAGGGTTGTTTGGCGTCCAGTGTGTGAACACGCAAACAGACATTGAAAGAGAGTGCCTCTGACCACCACCATTCATAATTCGAAACAAAAATTTAGACCACAGCGTGTGGTGCAGCAGCCGCTCGAAAACGATTATCCGACTGCAGCACCCTTGTGGGCAAGATCTCGCGACATTCCTCCAAGCAGCGGATAGTTCAGGGTTGTTTGGCGTCCAGTGTGTGAACACGCAAACAGACATTGAAAGAGAGTGTCTCTGACCACCACCATTCATAATTCGAAACAAAAATTTAGACCACAGCGTGTGGTGCAGCAGCCGCTCGAAAACGATTATCCGACTGCAGCACCCTTGTGGGCAAGATCTCGCGACATTCCTCCAAGCAGCGGATAGTTCAGGGTTGTTTGGCGTCCAGTGTGTGAACACGCAAACAGACATTGAAAGAGAGTGTCTCTGACCACCACCATTCATAATTCGAAACAAAAATTTAGACCACAGCGTGTGGTGCAGCAGCCGCTCGAAAACGATTATCCGACTGCAGCACCCTTTGGGCAAGATCTCGCGAC
>NW_895679.1:0-829 GCF_000209065.1 Trypanosoma cruzi | reverse complement strand
TGACGCGCTGCTCAGCCCGGAGGGTGGGTTTCCACCGCACACGAACATCACGGTCAGCGGGAACCGCTTTACGGTCACAAGGCTGATCCCTCGGTCGGGTTTGGACGTATGTAGCCCGTCGTGTGTCGCGATGAATGGACTGGCGATCAGCAACGACTCCGCGGTGGTGTTCAGTGGCAATGTGTTTCACGCCGTGGCGGCATCGTCAAACGCCATTCACGTTGTGGGATCTGTGCTGAGGGTGTCGTGGCACTCCTTGTTTGCGGTGGTGGGTAACACATTTCATATGGATGGCGGCAACGGTACGCTGATACATCTTGAAGGGTCTAGACGGTTCTCATCGCTGAGTGTATTGAACGACTCTGCCGTGGTGATCCGAGGCAACGTTGTGGTGGGAGGGTTAAAGTACTTCATGCTACTTCTTTGGTCCTCACGTGTGGAGTCTCTTTCAGCGGTTGTGTTTCAGGGCAACGAGATGCGGGGAAGCTTGGCTGTGTTTCTCCTAGGATCCAGTTTCCAAATCTACTACAACTCATGGCTGCAGTTGAGCGGCAACCTCTGCCGTGAATCCCCATCGGAAGCCTTTGCCTACATATGCCCAACGGTGAGTCTCCGCGACTCCATGGTGTCTGTGTCCGGCAACCGATTCATGTCCAGCACGGTCACGCCGACAGTGCTGCGGATACCCAAAAGGTCCCGCGATCTCACAAACGGAGCGATTGTGGCCGCGTGCAACACTGTGAACGGCGAGGAGGGGGCGAAATACAGCATCCCGTCCGTGTACAACGCCACCATTCTGACCTGCAGCGATCCATGCGCCCTCGCGACG
>NW_895678.1:0-829 GCF_000209065.1 Trypanosoma cruzi | reverse complement strand
CTGACCTTTATGGGAGGGATGCGTGGTGTTATTCCGTGTTTCCTGGCCTGCGTTGTCGCACTCATGCTGTGAATGCGGATGGCCACAGTAGTGCAGCTGAATACGGTTCAATGTGTGTTGCCCACGGGGACTGCGCGACACATGTATTTTTTTTTGTTTCCCAAAGGAGGGGCGCATCGCCGTTGCGTGATTCCCGCGGCAGTCCATTACCCTGCGACTGTGCGTGCCGCCGTCCGCTGCGCCACTGCAAGTCTTCGCCTTTGTGAGAAATGGGGAGCGTGACTGCTGTGGCGGTGGTTGAATGTTCCCGAATTGGTGCTTTTGTTGATCCCACTTAGAGCGCCGAGCAGCGAGGGGTCGCACACGCCCAGGAGGTGGGAGTGTGTGCTGCAGCCGCACTTGCGATTTACAGTTGGGATGTGACATGTTTCTTTGGTATTTTTGTTTTTGGTGATATGCGGGGCAGCGGTGTGTTGGCGTGTGCGGGCTGCTCATGGCTGCCGGTGTTGTCTTTCCTGCTGTTCTCCCGCTCAACTCCTTTGCGTGCGACGGACCAAACGTTCTTACGGGCGTGTGGTGGGGCCACGTTCTTGTTTGGAAAAAAGCCTTCCGCAGGCATAGTGAGACTGCCGTCCGTGCCACACGAGGCAGCGGGGAGCTTCCTGGGATTTATTGGCGGGGTGGCACCACACCCATGCGGTGTGGTAGATTTGTATTCCGCAATGCACGGTGAGGGGGATGTGCGGTGACAACTTCCTCCAGTGGAGCGACACGAGCAGCACGGGGAGCGGAACGGAGGAGTGGTGGCTGCGTGCTTCCCAGTGATACG
>NW_895677.1:0-829 GCF_000209065.1 Trypanosoma cruzi | reverse complement strand
TCTCTGTCAATATCTGTTTGCGTGTTCACACACTGGACACCAAACAACCCTGAACTATCCGCTGCTTGGAGGAATTTCGCGAGCTCTTGCCCACACGGGTGCTGCACTCGGCTGATCGTTTTCGAGCGGCTGCTGCATCACACGTTGTGGTCCAAATTTTTGTTTCCGATTGTGAATGGTGGGAGTCAGAGACACTCTCTGTCAATATCTGTTTGCGTGTTCACACACTGGACATCAAACAACCCTGAATTATCCGCTGCTTGGAGGAATTTCGCGAGCTCTTGCCCACACGGGTGCTGCACTCGGCTGATCGTTTTCGAGCGGCTGCTGCATCACACGTTGTGGTCCAAATTTTTGTTTCCGATTGTGAATGGTGGGAGTCAGAGACACTCTCTGTCAATATCTGTTTGCGTGTTCACACACTGGACACCAAACAACTCTGAACTATCCGCTGCTTGGAGGAATTTCGCGAGCTCTTGCCCACACGGGTGCTGCACTCGGCTGATCGTTTTCGAGCGGCTGCTGCATCACACGTTGTGGTCCAAATTTTTGTTTCCGATTGTGAATGGTGGGAGTCAGAGACACTCTCTGTCAATATCTGTTTGCGTGTTCACACACTGGACACCAAACAACCCTGAACTATCCGCTGCTTGGAGGAATTTCACGAGCTCTTGCCCACACGGGTGCTGCACTCGGCTGATCGTTTTCGAGCGGCTGCTGCATCACACGTTGTGGTCCAAATTTTTGTTTCCGATTGTGAATGGTGGGAGTCAGAGACACTCTCTGTCAATATCTGTTTGCGTGTTCACACACTGGACACCAAACAACC
>NW_895676.1:0-829 GCF_000209065.1 Trypanosoma cruzi | reverse complement strand
GAGTGCTGTTCACGAGTGCATACCCCAACATAGCGGCCCCGCAGGTAGTTGTGCAGCCAGCGTTTGTTCGAGGCCAAGGCGCGGAAGTCTGTCAAGCATGCAGAATAAATTCCCATGGTCAGTGGTGTCGAACGCAGTCGGAAAATCAATCGAGACCACAAGCGATGGCGACGAGGGCGTCGTGTGGGGGCGTCGTCCCCAGGGCGCTCATGCTCCACAGTGCCAAACTCATTCAGTCCACGAGTAATTTATCGATAACAAGTGCCACCACATCCGACGTAGAACGCGGAG
The DNA here is from genome assembly GCF_000209065.1 of Trypanosoma cruzi. Taxonomy (NCBI): domain Eukaryota; phylum Euglenozoa; class Kinetoplastea; order Trypanosomatida; family Trypanosomatidae; genus Trypanosoma; species Trypanosoma cruzi. The sequence continues at coordinate 538 of NW_895676.1, read as the reverse complement.
GTGCAAATCCAAAATTGACGTGGGTGGTGCGGCAATAACGCCGACAGACGGCGGTGAATCATTCCTTCGGTTAACTTTAGTAAAACAGAGAGCAGCGTGATGGGTCTGTAACTCTCTGGGCGGCATGGATCCTTCCCGGGCTTGGGAATAGGAATAGCATCTCCCATTTTCCAGGAGCCAGGCAGGCTGCCGTTTGCGAAGGAGTTGTGGATCATCGTTCTAAGTGTGCCATGCGCAACGGGCCCGGGACGGTGCAGGAATTCATTCAACATGTCGTCGGGGCCAGGGGCTGAGCCAAGCAAAGAGTCACGGATGGTCACGTCAAGTTCATGCGGCAGGAAAGGCCGATCCATTTCCCAGCCACCAGGAACCAAAGGAGTGCAGCGAGCAGCAGCAGCAGTATAAGGCGGTATGGCACGTGAAACCGCACAAAATGACGGACAAGCAGATTTGCCTGTTGCCGAGGCAGGGCGCATACGCGGCCAAGTTCAATGCGGAGCACAACCGATTCCAGAGGATGAGGGTGCGGCGCCGCCAC
>NW_895675.1:0-829 GCF_000209065.1 Trypanosoma cruzi | reverse complement strand
ATTTCGCGAGCTCTTGCCCACAATGGTGCTGCACTCGGCGGATCGTTTTCGAGCGGCTGCTGCACCACACGCTGTGGTCTAAATTTTTGTCTTGAATTATGAATGGCGGGAGTCAGAGACACTCTCTTTCAATGTATGTTTGCGTGTGCACACACTGGACACCAAACAACCCTGAACTATCCGCTGCTTGGAGGAATTTCGCGAGCTCCTGCCCACAAGGGTGCTGCACTCGGCGGATCGTTTTCGAGCGGCTGCTGCACCACACGCTGTGGTCTAAATTTTTGTTTTGAATTATGAATGGCGGGAGTCAGAGGCACTCTCTTTCAATGTATGTTTGCGTGTGCACACACTGGACACCAAACAACCCTGAACTATCCGCTGCTTGGAGGAATTTCGCGAGCTCCTGCCCACAAGGGTGCTGCACTCGGCGGATCGTTTTCGAGTGGCTGCTGCACCACACGTTGTGGTCTATGTTTTTGTTTCGAATTATGAATGGCGGGAGTCAGAGGCACTCTCTTTCAATGTATGTTTGCGTGTTCACACACTGGACACCAAACAACCCTGAACTATCCGCTGCTTGGAGGAATTTCGCGAGCTCCTGCCCACAAGGGTGCTGCACTCGGCGGATCGTTTTCGAGCGGCTGCTGCACCACACGTTGTGGTCTAAATTTTTGTTTTGAATTATGAATGGTGGGAGTCAGAGGCACTCTCTTTCAATGTATGTTTGCGTGTGCACACACTGGACACCAAACAACCCTGAACTATCCGCTGCTTGGAGGAATTTCGCGAGCTCTTGCCCACAATGGTGATACACTCGGCGGATCGTTTC
>NW_895674.1:0-829 GCF_000209065.1 Trypanosoma cruzi | reverse complement strand
TTCCGAGTGCACCACGCTCCCCCCAGAGAAACTCGCATGCGCTAAAGCACCGCACCATGACGGTGCACATCGCACAATAATTGTTTCACGCACGGAACACGCGGCGCAACCCAGCCGGGTTATTGTCGGAACAAACCTCGCATTGATTTGAGTCACGAAAAAGTTCGTGAAATCTTTGGGTTAGAAAAAACGAAGATCAACCAAAAAACAAGGATTAAGAAAAAAATTTAGTGGGAGGGGGTACCCCTAAATAAAATAAAAAAAAGTAATAGCCTAGAGTAGAAGGCGCCTTATGGGCGATCGATAACCTTATGGGGGATGATAACACCTTATGCGGGATGATAACACACCTTATGCGGGATCGATAACCTTATGGGGGATGATAACACACCTTATGCGGGATGATAACATCTTATGCGGGATGATAACACACCTTATGCGGGATGATAACACACCTTATGCGGGACGATAACACCTTATGCGGGACGATAACACCTTATGCGGGATGATAACACACCTTATGCGGGATGATAACACACCTTATGCGGGATGATAACACCTTATGCGGGATGATAACATCTTATGCGGGATGATAACACACCTTATGCGGGATGATAACACATCTTATGCGGGATGATAACACACCTTATGCGGGATCGATAACCTTATGGGGGATGATAACACACCTTATGCGGGATGATAACATCTTATGCGGGATGATAACACACCTTATGCGGGATGATAACACACCTTATGCGGGATGATAACACCTTATGCGGGATGATAACACCTTATGCGGGATGATAACACACCTTATGGGGGATGATAA
>NW_895673.1:0-829 GCF_000209065.1 Trypanosoma cruzi | reverse complement strand
TGAATTATGAATGGCGGGAGTCAGAGGCACTCTCTTTCAATGTATGTTTGCGTGTTCACACACTGGACACCAAACAACCCTGAACTATCCGCTGCTTGGAGGAATTTCGCGAGCTCCTGCCCACAAGGGTGCTGCACTCGGCGGATCGTTTTCGAGTGGCTGCTGCACCACACGCTGTGGTCTAAATTTTTGTTTTGAATTATGAATGGCGGGAGTCAGAGGCACTCTCTTTCAATGTATGTTTGCGTGTTCACACACTGGACACCAAACAACCCTGAACTATCCGCTGCTTGGAGGAATTTCGCGAGCTCCTGCCCACAAGGGTGCTGCACTCGGCGGATCGTTTTCGAGCGGCTGCTGCACCACACGCTGTGGTCTAAATTTTTGTTTTGAATTATGAATGGCGGGAGTCAGAGGCACTCTCTTTCAATGTATGTTTGCGTGTTCACACACTGGACACCAAACAACCCGGAACTATCCGCTGCTTGGAGGAATTTCGCGAGCTCCTGCCCACAAGGGTGCTGCACTCGGCGGATCGTTTTCGAGCGGCTGCTGCACCACACGCTGTGGTCTAAATTTTTGTTTTGAATTATGAATGGCGGGAGTCAGAGGCACTCTCTTTCAATGTATGTTTGCGTGTTCACACACTGGACACCAAACAACCCTGAACTATCCGCTGCTTGGAGGAATTTCGCGAGCTCCTGCCCACAAGGGTGCTGCACTCGGCGGATCGTTTTCGAGCGGCTGCTGCACCACACGCTGTGGTCTAAATTTTTGTTTTGAATTATGAATAGCGGGAGTCAGAGGCACTCTCTTTCAATGTATGTTT
>NW_895672.1:0-829 GCF_000209065.1 Trypanosoma cruzi | reverse complement strand
TTGGTTTTTCTACTAATTATCCAATGACATCGAGAAAGAAAGTTCTTTCCATGTTAGCTTTTTCCCTGCATTATCAATCTGCTATTATGTCGCTTTAATATTTTGAAATGATCATCTCCAACTTTAGTGTTTTCGTTTTACATAGCTTCTACATAGCTAACAAAAGTAATCAGGAACAGTGGTTGCTGATTGCTTTTTTTACAGAAAAATTCATAATGAAAAGTAGCTGTCGCTTCAAAAACACCTTCAATACACTTTCTTCCAACAATTTTAGAAAGTCCAAAAGAAATTTTTCGTTATAATAAATTTTGATTGTGAGCGTAAAAAGATGAAAAAAAAGGATGTAATTCAATCAAAAAATGCCCTTGGATTGTTTGATTTTTTTGTGATTTATTCATTTTGAGGGGTGCAGAAGGCGATTTATGCCACTATTATTGCTACTGGTCTGAAGTGATACGAGGGCAAGGCAAGCGATGTTGAGAAAAAGTAGTTGTCGGAGCTCTGAGCTCTGATACCTACAATTTGCCGGCTAGCTGGATTTTTTTTTTTCGCTTAAAAAGCGAGTTTTCAAAAATGGATTTTTTGTCCGGACGAGGAAAGGATTTTTTCACTATACATGTAATAATCTTTCAATTCTTAAGCTATTCTTTCAAACGTGGAACAAAGAATGAAAAAGGATGGAGTTGTCGAGGTAGGCCGTTGAAGACAGAGTTTGGGGCTATAATGGGAATGAAGCTGGCGACTACTGCCAGGAGGAAAAAGGGAAGGGACGAGTGCGCATTCTTCTGTATCCATATTAAACGATTTTTTGTAGCGAATTGCCTGCATC
>NW_895671.1:0-829 GCF_000209065.1 Trypanosoma cruzi | reverse complement strand
GTGTGTGTGTGATGATATGAGTAATTTGCGTGTGTGCTTATCTGCCTCTCTCTGCCGTTGCTTTCTTCAGACTCTCTTGTGGCGCACAGCTGCTCTGCAAGTATAGGCGCTGACAAACACACACACACATGCACACACATGCCGTGCTTAAAACGCTGAGAATGCACGCACGCACAGGATTGTGGCTGCCGAGGCCCTCGCGAGGGGGAAAAAACCTGCATTTTTTTTTTTTGACATGTTGCTCGGTGTGTGCTGACGCGTGACGAATAACAACACGCCCCAATAAGCAGAAAAGAAGTAAAACAAAATGGCGCTGAGCGGCACACCGGTAAGCCAAAAATACGCAATCACCAATAAAAAAGCCGGCGATCACCCAGCAGGCACATCAAGCCTCCTCAAAACCAACCTGGAACAGACAAAAAAAAAGAGGCAATCATAGAAAACAAAGATCCCCGCCCCCAAACAGGAAAAACATTAAAGAAAACGCGATTCTTTTTTTTGTCCTTACTGCCGGGGTTGGCCGCCGCAAGAAATAAAAAATGGTAGGGCGGTGGCCCCGGACGCTAGATACAGCACGACGTGTCGAATTATCCAAGTTGCAGCGGCTGCCCCGGACGTTAGATACGGGACGACGTGTCGAATTATCCAAGTTGCAGCGGCTGCCCCGGACGTTAGATACAGCACGACGTGTCGAATTATCCAAGCTGCAGCGGTGGCCTCGGGCGTTAGATATATGACGACTTACAGTAGTAACCACGCTGCGGCTGCGCATCCTAACACGTCTTTTTCGTTTCAGGGGACACGCAAATGTGCTCGATTGTCGAAGATC
>NW_895670.1:0-829 GCF_000209065.1 Trypanosoma cruzi | reverse complement strand
GGTGTCTCCCCATTGCCCTTCTTCTCGTACAGTGCAATCAACTCCTTCTCATTATTATTATCTCCATTTCCACCACCTTTGTACAACAAGAAGCTGGCGGTGACATCCTCATCCTTCTCGGACACCGGCCCAATGTCGACAATGTGCGTATTGTCCGTCAGCCAAAGATGGAGTACGCCTTTTCCATTTTCTTTCTCCTTAGAATACACCGGGAGAGTGACGAGCATCACTTTTCTCCTTTCACCATCACCTCCAAGGGTCGCTTTGATGAACCCACTTTTAACACCCTTCTCAGATCCCTCGTTTTGGTTTCCCCACACGCGCGAGAGTGTCCTGAGCGCCTCCGTCCACGAATCCCCCTTGTCACCGATCTCGTACACCCTGCGGCGGCCATCATCACACGCAGTCATCATCATGAGTTTGTCCTTCTCCCACTCCACGACGGAGGGATCGCTGCAGCCATCCTCAGACATCCCCTTCGACAGCCTCCAACTCAATGTATCCGCCGAGTTGTGTATGATTAGCGAAGCGGTTTTCACATCTTTCTTGTCCTCCTTCTTCTTCGTGGCCTCCACGGGAAACAAAAACGTTGCGTCCCTCAACTTGACACCCGAACCACCGCCGAAAATCAGCTGTGACAAGGATTCGTGTTCCTCGCCTAGAGTGCACGGTAGACCGCCAGTTTCGTTCCAACGGATTTTTTTGTTATCGTCTTTACCGACCTCACCCTTCACCAGCAACATTCCCGATTTGATCTTCTCGCTCTTAGCCTTACATTCAGCGGGATTTTCATGGCTGTGTTTCCAACAAGCATGTAAATATTACTTCC
>NW_895669.1:0-829 GCF_000209065.1 Trypanosoma cruzi | reverse complement strand
CACACGCAGAAGCACCGCCATCCGCTTCGCACCGCAAGATAGAGTCATGCGCACAGACCTACGGCCGCAACGAGAGGGACGGAGCGCATGCAAGTCCACGGCGCTGTCCTTTACTTCTCTCTGCCCCGACGAATAGGCATTACGCCTCACAGCAGGTTGTGGCGAGTGGCGCCATACACTCACAGTGAGGCACGGCGCGCACCATCCGCTCTCCTCCGAGTGCACTCAACAGGCCGGGGCACGGCGTCCAGCCAATCTGTTGACATCGCAAAGGCGAACACAAACGATCGTCTTCGCGGAATATCGGTGCCTCTAGCGGGGGAAAAAAAAGAGGCAATAGGGGCATGTCAACAGCACGGTCAGCAGAGGGACAAGAAAAGGGACGCAAGGACACAAAGTGGCAGTGGACATGGCACAGAGAAAAAAAAGTCCGCAGGGATTAAAAAAAAAGAAAGAAAAAAGAAACAAAAGGGTAGGAGTTTAGAAAAACTCCCAAAAACATTTAAAAAAAAATGTGTTGATTCGGCAGGACTTTTACTTCATGTGCCGGTTCAGCACAAGACGACCGTGTGTTCTGTATAAATATTACCTGCACCAAAACGAAAAATGAAAATGAAAAAAAGAAAGTAAAACGAAAAAAATGAAATTGTACTGTTCCACCAGCCCACACAACATCCCTCACTTTCATTGCGGCATCCGGCCTTTTCTTCCAATCCCCCCTTCGTGCAGGCCGTGGGACGCACAGCCGCAGGGCCGGCACCGCCGTGTGGGCAACACACAACAAAACAAGAGGGGGAACACGTCACTCATGACAGTGGCAGCAACCAAA
>NW_895668.1:0-829 GCF_000209065.1 Trypanosoma cruzi | reverse complement strand
GCGGCAGCTGTCGGCTCATTGATGATGCGCAGCACCTCCATCCCCGCGATCGTGCCGGCATCCTTCGTCGCCTGCCGCTGGGAGTCGTGAAGTACGCGGGCACAGTCACCACGGCCTTCTTCACCTGCTTGCCCAGGTACGACTCCGCAATCTCCTTCATCTTTGACAGCACCATCGAGCTCACCTCCTCCGGGTTGAACGTCTTTGTCTCGCCGCGGAACTGCACCTGGATCACCGGCTTGTCGTCGCCCTTCGTGATGACCTTGAAGGGCCAGTGCTTCATGTCCGACTGCACAACGGGGTCGCTGAACTTCCGCCCAATGAGGCGCTTCGCGTCGAAGACGGTGTTCGTCGGGTTCATCGCAACCTGGTTCTTCGCGGCATCACCGATCAGACGCTCCGTGTCGGTGAACGCCACGTACGACGGCGTTGTGCGGTTGCCCTGATCGTTCGCAATGATCTCCACGCGCTCGTTCTGCCAAACACCAACGCACGAGTAAGTTGTGCCGAGATCGATGCCGATGGCTCCCTCGTACGTCATTTTCTTCTTCTTTCCTGCTGTTTTTTAAAAGTTAGCTCTCGACCTTGATTGACTCTGGCGTGCTCCGTGGCACAGGGCGGAGGAGCGGGGGAGAAAGGAGGAAAGGGAAATATTTATGAATAGTTTGTGGTAAAGCTTTTTTTGTTGGTTATTTCCCTGTTTTTCCGTTTCGTGGTAGTGTTATTAAAGGCCTCTACTTTTTTTCAGTGTTTTTCTTTTTTACGAATGATTTGTAGTGTATACATTGAATTTGGTATCAATTTGTTTTATTTGCTTTTTTTAATTTTC
>NW_895667.1:0-829 GCF_000209065.1 Trypanosoma cruzi | reverse complement strand
TCCCCAAACCACAAATGCGTGTTCGATCCAAAACGACCATTACGTTTATTCACCATTGGCACGTCCTCGTCCCCTGAAGGGTCCCAATGACGATCGGATGGCACAACGTATACCCACTCGTTGCCCTCCAACTGCTCTGTGATGAGAAGCTCCTGCTTACGTTTCTTAACAATCTCCGTGATGAGTGATGCCTTATTAACAATAAACGGGTGGTTTCGTACGTCCTCTGGCGTCGCTCGTTCATTCGTGCTGGTCTTGAGCAGCCACTCCACAAGTGACTTGGCACTATCGGATATATTAGTCCAGCAGGGTCCCACACAGCGAATACCCCCTCGCACTTCTCTGTAGAGATCTAAAAAACGTCTGCCCCGCAAAGGCCGCACACCCGAGAGAAGCATGTACGCTACAACACCTAAACTAAACATATCCGCACGGTGCATGGTGGCGCCTGAGGCCTCAAAAAGTTGTAAATGATCCACCACTGCCAGAATATTCTCCGGCGACGCAAACCCATACGTACCACATGGCACAAACAACTGACACTTCTCGTTTTTAATGTACTCTGCAAGACCAAAATCAATGATCATCACCTTACTAAAATCACGGGAAAAAATAATATTGTCGTGTTTAATGTCCCGGTGAACAATGTGCTTGACGCGGTAAAGGTAATCCAGACCCTCCGCTATTTGCGCCACAACACTGGCGGTAAAAACCTCTAAATCGCAGTGACGAGTCCTCACAAACTCCCATACTTGCTTCAGTGCACCCCCATCACCAGCCTCCATCACAATAACGAGACACAGCGGGGTCTGAAACACCTCTAGAAGGC
>NW_895666.1:0-829 GCF_000209065.1 Trypanosoma cruzi | reverse complement strand
GAAAACGAAAGCGACATGTTTAGGGTGCGCCGCCGCAGCGTGGATACCTCGATTCGTCGTCATATATCTCTCGTACGGGGCCGCAGCCGCAGCGTGAATACTTCGATTCGTCGTCATATATCTCTCGTACGGGGCCGTCGCCGCAGCGTGGATACATCGATTCGTTGTCATGTATCTCTCGTCCGGGGCAGCCGCTGCAACTTGGATAATTCGACACGTCGTCATGTATCTCTCGTCCGGGGCCACCGCCCTACTCTTTTTTATTCCCTGCGGCGGCCAACCCCGGCAGTAAGGACAAAAAATAGGATCGCGTTTTTTTTTAATGCTTTTCCTGTTTGGGGGGGCGGATCTTTGTTTTCTATGATTGCCCCCCCCCCTTTTTTTGTCTATTCCAGGTTGGTTTTAGGAGGCTTGATGTGCCTGCTGGGTGATCGCCGGCTTTTTTATTGGTGATTGCGTATTTTTGGCTTACCGGTGTGCCGCTCAGTGCCATTTTGTTTTACTTCTTTTCTGCTTATTGGGGCGTGTTGTTATTCGTCACGCGTCAGCACACACCGAGCAACATGTCAAAAAAACAAAACGCAGGCTTCTTCGCCCCTCGCGAGGGCCTCCGCAGCCACAATCCTGTGCGTGCGTGCATTCCCAGCGTTTTAAACACGGCATGTGTGTGCATGTGCTTGTGTGTTTGGCAGCGCCTATAATTGCAGAGCAGCTGTGCGCCACAAGAGAGTCAGAAGAAAGCAACGGCAGAGAGAGGCAGATAGCACACACGCACAAATTACTCATATCATCACACACAAACACACACACGCAGCCCGCGGAATGGGTG
>NW_895665.1:0-829 GCF_000209065.1 Trypanosoma cruzi | reverse complement strand
CTCTTGCCCACGCGGGTGCTGCACTCGGCTGATCGTTTTTGAGCGGCTGCTGCATCACACGTTGTGGTCTAAATTTTTGTTTCCGATTATGAATGGTGGGAGTCAGAGACACTCTCTGTCACTATCTGTTTGCGTGTTCACACACTGGACACCAAACAACCCTGAACTATCCGCTGCTTGGAGGAATTTCGCGAGCTCTTGCCCACGAGGGAGCTGCACTCGGCTGATCGTTTTCGAGCGGCTGCTGCATCACACGTTGTGGTCTAAATTTTTGTTTCCGATTGTGAATGGTGGGAGTCAGAGACACTCTCTGTCACTATCTGTTTGCGTGTTCACACACTGGACACCAAACAACCCTGAACTATCCGCTGCTTGGAGGAATTTCGCGAGCTCTTGCCCACGAGGGTGCTGCACTCGGCTGATCGCTTTCGAGCGGCTGCTGCATCACACGTTGTGGTCCAAATTTTTGTTTCCGATTATGAATGGTGGGAGTCAGAGGCAGTCTCTGTCACTATCTGTTTGCGTGTTCACACACTGGACACCAAACAACCCTGAACTATCCGCTGCTTGGAGGAATTTCGCGAGCTCTTGCCCACACGGGTGCTGCACTCGGCTGATCGTTTTTGAGCGGCTGCTGCATCACACGTTGTGGTCTAAATTTTTGTTTCCGATTGTGAATGGTGGGAGTCAGAGACACTCTCTGTCACTATCTGTTTGCGTGTTCACACACTGGACACCAAACAACCCTGAACTATCCGCTGCTTGGAGGAATTTCGCGAGCTCTTGCCCACGAGGGAGCTGCACTCGGCTGATCGCTTTCGAGCGGCTG
>NW_895664.1:0-829 GCF_000209065.1 Trypanosoma cruzi | reverse complement strand
TGTCCTCCGTGCTGTGCAGCGGCGGCGCGGGCTCCCTCTCAGCATCCTCCGCAGGCTCAGTCAGCTCCCTCTCCGTGTCCGCAGGGACAATGTCCTCCGTGCTGTGCAGCGGCGGCGCGGCCTCCCTCTCAGCATCCTCCGCAGGCTCAGTCAGCTCCCTCTCCGTGTCCGCAGGGACAATGTCCTCCGTGCTGTGCAGCGGCGGCGCGGCCTCCCTCTCAGCATCCTCCGCAGGCTCAGTCAGCTCCCTCTCCGTGTCCGCAGGGACAATGTCCTCCGTGCTGTGCAGCGGCGGCGCGGCCTCCCTCTCAGCATCCTCCGCAGGCTCAGTCAGCTCCCTCTCCGTGTCCGCAGGGACAATGTCCTCCGTGCTGTGCAGCGGCGGCGCGGCCTCCCTCTCAGCATCCTCCGCAGGCTCAGTCAGCTCCCTCTCCGTGTCCGCAGGGACAATGTCCTCCGTGCTGTGCAGCGGCGGCGCGGGCTCCCTCTCAGCATCCTCCGCAGGCTCACTCAGCTCCCTCTCCGTGTCCGCAGGGACAATGTCCTCCGTGCTGTGCAGCGGCGGCGCGGCCTCCCTCTCAGCATCCTCCGCAGGCTCAGTCAGCTCCCTCTCCGTGTCCGCAGGGACAATGTCCTCCGTGCTGTGCAGCGGCGGCGCGGGCTCCCTCTCAGCATCCTCCGCAGGCTCACTCAGCTCCCTCTCCGTGTCCGCAGGGACAATGTCCTCCGTGCTGTGCAGCGGCGGCGCGGCCTCCTTCTCTCCATCCTCCGCAGGCTCACTCAGCTCCCTCTCCGTGTCCGCAGGGACAATGTCCTCCGTGCTGTGCAG
>NW_895663.1:0-829 GCF_000209065.1 Trypanosoma cruzi | reverse complement strand
GTACTCGTGGTGCCACACCGTTGATATTATTGCGGCTGCTGTGATTCCGCGCATTTCACGCATTTCATTGTGCCACAATACATCCGCTCGTGTGGCCGCCGAATCCAAACAGCGGTGCCCAACACCGTGAGCGGCGGTCCACATCCTTGCATGCCCCAACGCAGTGGTGCTTGACTGTCAGCCAGGCGTCACACAACAGGAGAGTCTTGTACTGGCAGTACAACACACGGAGCTGCAGTGAATGACTCGGCGGCGACGCATCTATTCGTCGCAAAGCAGTGAAAATGAGTCGGGCAAAATAATGCCGGCTGCATTCACGACACCACATCCACAGCCAAAGCATGCGACGTGATGTGTGTTTCGCTGGTGCTGTGAAATGCCTGCAGACGACGTCACTAGTGGAGGCACACCATCCATGATCAGCGGACAGACAATAATCGGCATGGGAGGCCAAAAAAGGCGGCAACGACGCCAGCAGCAGGAGCAGCTCTCTCTCTCTCTGTTGCCTCCGAGAAGTAAATATTCCACCAGCCACAGCTGACTGTGCCATCGTGACACTCCATGTACGTCTTGGCTGCGTCAACACATCCTGTTCCCTGCTGCGCCTCGAAAGATGCCTCACTCCGTCCACTAAATGCATCGATGTGGGCCGTGCCTCGGCTGTGAGTGAGGACCACAGCGATGTGCGGGTCACCGAGTCGCAGCATGTTTGTTGTGACGTTGTTGCATGGCACCTGCACACACACACACGCAGCGCCTGCATCCCTCCCTGTTGTGTTCGCCCTCTGCCGGAGTGGCCACACACACGGGCAGCAGCAAAATCACTTCA
>NW_895662.1:0-829 GCF_000209065.1 Trypanosoma cruzi | reverse complement strand
CCGTGTTTAAAACGCTGAGAATGCACGCACGCACAGGATTGTGGCTGCGGAGGCCCTCGCGAGGGGGGAAAAAGCCTGCATTTTGTTTTTTTTTGACATGTTGCTCGGTGTGTGCTGACGCGTGACGAATAACAACACGCCCCAATAAGCAGAAAAGAAGTAAAACAAAATGGCGCTGAGCGGCACACCGGTAAGCCAAAAATACGCAATCACCAATAAAAAAGCCGGCGATCACCCAGCAGGCACATCAAGCCTCCTAAAAACCAACCTGGAACAGACAAAAAAAAGAGACAATCATAGAAAACAAAGATCCCCGCCCCCAAACAGGAAAAACATTAAAGAAAACGCGATTCTTTTTTTTGTCCTTACTGCCGGGGTTGGCCGCTGCAAGAAATAAAAAATGGTAGGGCGGTGGCCCCGGACGTTGGATACAACACGACGTGTCGAATTATCCAAGTTTGCAGCGGCTGCCCCGGACGTTAGATACAGGACGACGTGTCGAATTATCCAAGTTGCAGCGGCTACCCCGGACGTTGGATACAACACGACGAATCGTAGTAACCACGCTGCGGCTGCGGCCCCGTACGAGAGATATATGAAGAACTTATCGTAGTAACCACGCTGCGGCGGCGCACCCTAAACATGTCGTTTTCGTTTTCCAGGGGACAACGCAAATGTGCTCGATTGTTCGAAGATCGAAATTAATACTTTACGTGAAAAGGGGTCGCGCGACCGCATTTTTATAGCTCAGTGGCAAACACGCTCACAATGTCATCCGGGGACGCGGGTTCGATTCCCGCAGAAGCCTAAGTTTTTTCCATTTTTTTTT
>NW_895661.1:0-829 GCF_000209065.1 Trypanosoma cruzi | reverse complement strand
AAAAAAAAGTAAAAATAAAAATAAAATCGCACCGACGCTTCCCCCCACAAGTGGCGGGGCGGCGGTAGGAGATGTACATCAGCGCGCGGCCGTCGCAGAGAATGCACGGGCAGGCGGCACGGGGCCAGCACGCAACGGCAGCCAAAACAAAAGATGGTCACACCCGGAAGAACCAGGCGCAAAACAAACGGCGAAAGATACGCCAAGCACGCACAACCAAAGACAATGGCATATATACATCCACACCGCTGCAGGGTGCTCAAATATACGCGGCGCACCTCTCGGTGGGTCACGCCGAGAGCGGCGCACGCGCCCCGCCCCGTCCTCAGCACGCAGCACCGGCGGTCGCCACAGCGGCACTGACAAGCAGCAGCAGCGGCACCTGAACCCACAAAGGGCCGCCGAGGCCGCTCCCGTCGCCAGGAGTCGGTGCCTTGGAGGTGGTCGTGTCCTTGGCGGGTGCATTGGTGGTGGTGGTCGTCGTAGTAGTAGTTGTTGTTGTTGTGGTGGTGGTGGTGGTTGTAGTTTGATCCTGGCCCTCCCCAGCCTCGACAACAGCAGCATCGTACTGCCCCTCCTCCTGAGCCGTGGCGCACACGCACGCACAGCAGAGGGCAAGGAAAAGCACGCAGAGGACGCGGCGCAGCATCATTGTCACTTGGGCCTTTGTGGACTTCGCTTGTTGCTCGCGGTGTAAACTCTCCTGTCGGGCCGGCACCGAGCGGGCACAACGAGAGCACGCAGCATGGGAGGGAGAGACACGGGCAGATGCACAGCATACACACACACGCACACAGAGACAGCGGGGGAGTTGGATCGAGACACGGAA
>NW_895660.1:0-829 GCF_000209065.1 Trypanosoma cruzi | reverse complement strand
GCGGTTTTTGATGATTTTCTTTAATGTTGTTTTTCTTTTTTAAAAATATTTTCCCACTTTTTCAGTTTTTTTTGTGTTTTTTTTGAATACTCAGTTTTTTTTTTTTTTACGCCACCATTCCCTTTTTTTTGCTTTTGGGGCAATCACTATGGACGTTTTTTTCTTTTCTACTCTTCACTCTTTAATTGTTTATTGCTGCACTCTTCCTGTGAGGGGTGCCGTGTGTTTCCCGCCCAACTGCTCCACTCGCACACCCACCGACACGCTCATGACGACGGCCCTGTGCGCCTCGCCTGCTGCACGCATGAGGAGGGGCCGCGACGAACGGCGCGCTGAGGGAGCCGTGACGTGTGGGCGTGCGACGAGGGCCTGTGGGGCGGAGCACACATTTCTTCCCCTCTTGTTTTGTTTCCTTGCGGCCAGGGCGGGCAGACACCCGCGGCGCCACACACACAGCCACGCCCTGCCACCGTGTTTTTTTTTTTTTGCTGCGCTCACTCTCCCGATGGAGTGACGCGACTCCCGTCATGTCTGCGTGATTCTCTCAGTCCCCCACACACGAGTGACTGTGCTCTGCGGGCCGCACTCACGCACGCCGATGAAAAGGCTGAGGGGAGCAGCAACACGCAGATGACCCATGAAATATAAACGATGTGCGGACACACATGGAGGGTCGGACGGTTGAAAGACACGTAATTATTTAATTTTTTTTTGAGCAAAATAAAAAATAGCTTGGTATGGCCACACGGTAACCAGCTGGAGTTTCTGTTTTTTGTGTGGAACAGTAATAGAGGACGATTTTTTCTTTTTTTTTTTTTGTGTGTGTGTG
>NW_895659.1:0-829 GCF_000209065.1 Trypanosoma cruzi | reverse complement strand
ATATAAAGGTCTCGGTACATCCACAACAGCCGAGGGGAAGGAGTACTTAAAGACATGGATAAGCACACAATGCGACTTGTGGTGGAACGTAATGACCATAAATTACTTGACAGTGTGTTTGATTCCCAGGAAGTGGAGTGGCGCAAGGATTGGATGACAAAGGCAAACGCTTACACAGGGGAAGTTGATATAGATCGAAGTAAGAAAACACTGACTGTACCCGATTTTGTTCACAAAGAGATGGTGCACTTTGCACTTGCCGGTAATGCCCGCGCTCTTGCACACGCTGTGGATGGATTAAAACCCTCCCAACGAAAAATTTTGTGGGCCATTATGCGTCGCTCTGGTAACGAATCGGCCAAAGTGGCACAGTTGTCAGGTTATATTTCGGAGGTTTCGGCCTTTCACCACGGGGAAATGTCATTGCAAGAAACGATTATTAAAATGGCTCAAAATTTTACGGGTGGGAATAACATTAACCTGCTCATTCCAGAGGGTCAGTTTGGTTCTCGTCAGCAGCTCGGTAATGATCACGCGGCAGCTCGTTACATCTTTACAAAACTCTCCAGTTTGGCACGGATACTTTTCCCCAGTGAAGATGAGCCTCTGTTGGATTACGTTACGGAAGAAGGACAGCAGGTGGAGCCAAACCACTACGTTCCCATTCTTCCTTTGCTGCTGTGCAACGGCAGTGTTGGTATTGGGTTTGGTTTTGCATCAAACATTCCTCCTTTTCATCCGCTTGACGTTTCAGCAGCGGTACGAAGCATGATCAATGGCGAGGCTGCCAAAGTTGTAGTACGGCGGCTTGTGCAGTGGGCTGTAGGGT
>NW_895658.1:0-829 GCF_000209065.1 Trypanosoma cruzi | reverse complement strand
TGAAAGAGAGTGTCTCTGACCACCACCCATTCATAATTTCGAAACAAAAATTTAGACCACAGCGTGTGGTGCAGCAGCCGCTCGAAAACGATTATCCGAGTGCAGCACCGTTGTGGGCAGGATCTCGCGAAATTCCTCCAAGCAGCGGATAGTTCCGGGTTGTTTGGTGTCCGGAGTGTGAACACGCAAACAGACATTGAAAGAGAGTGCCTCTGACCACCACCATTCATAATTCGAAACAAAAATTTAGACCACAGCGTGTGGTGCAGCAGCCGCTCGAAAACGATCCGCCGAGTGCAGCACCACTGTGGGCAAGATCTCGCGAAATTCCTCCAAGCAGCGGATAATTCAGGGTTGTTTGGTGTCCGGAGTGTGAACACGCAAACAGACATTGAAAGAGAGTGTCTCTGACCACCACCATTCATAATTCGAAACAAAAATTTAGACCACAGCGTGTGGTGCAGCAGCCGCTCGAAAACGATTATCCGAGTGCAGCACCGTTGTGGGCAGGATCTCGCGAAATTCCTCCAAGCAGCGGATAGTTCCGGGTTGTTTGGTGTCCGGAGTGTGAACACGCAAACAGACATTGAAAGAGAGTGCCTCTGACCACCACCATTCATAATTCGAAACAAAAATTTAGACCACAGCGTGTGGTGCAGCGGCCACTCGAAAACGATCCGCCGAGTGCAGCACCGTTGTGGGCAGGATCTCGCGAAATTCCTCCAAGCAGCGGATAATTCAGGGTTGTTTGGTGTCCGGAGTGTGAACACGCAAACAGACATTGAAAGAGAGTGCCTCTGACCACCACCATTCATAATTCGAAACAAAA
>NW_895657.1:0-829 GCF_000209065.1 Trypanosoma cruzi | reverse complement strand
CCGGAACTATCCGCTGCTTGGAGGAATTTCGCGAGCTCTTGCCCACAGGGGTGCTGCAGTCGGCGGATCGTTTTCGAGCGGCTGCTGCACCACACGCTGTGGTCTAAATTTCTGTTTCGAATTATGAATGGTGGTGGTCAGAGACACTCTCTGTCAATGTCTGTTTGCGTGTTCACACACTGGACGCCAAACAACCCGGAACTATCCGCTGCTTGGAGGAATTTCGCGAGATCTTGCCCACAAGGGTGCTGCACTCGCCGGATCGTTTTCGAGCGGCTGCTGCACCACACGCTGTGGTCTAAATTTTTGTTTCGAATTATGAATGGTGGTGGTCAGAGACACTCTCTTTCAATGTCTGTTTGCGTGTTCACACACTGGACGCCAAACAACCCTGAACTATCCGCTGCTTGGAGGAGTTTCGCGAGATCTTGCCCACAGGGGTGCTGCACTCGCCGGATCGTTTTCGAGCGGCTGCTGCACCACACGCTGTGGTCTAAATTTCTGTTTCGAATTATGAATGGTGGTGGTCAGAGACACTCTCTGTCAATGTCTGTTTGCGTGTTCACACACTGGACACCAAACAACCCGGAACTATCCGCTGCTTGGAGGAATTTCGCGAGATCTTGCCCACATGGGTGCTGCAGTCGGCGGATCGTTTTCGAGCGGCTGCTGCACCACACGCTGTGGTCTAAATTTCTGTTTCGAATTATGAATGGTGGTGGTCAGAGACACTCTCTTTCAATGTCTGTTTGCGTGTTCACACACTGGACGCCAAACAACCCTGAACTATCAGCTGCTTGGAGGAATTTCGCGAGATCTTGCCCACAAG
>NW_895656.1:0-829 GCF_000209065.1 Trypanosoma cruzi | reverse complement strand
ATGCTTCGCAAACAATTCATGGTCCCCTGCCTCACTCCGGCATGGGCTCCGCATGCGTGACAAGCGAGGGGCGCACCGGCCAGGCTCGCCTCCTCCCTCGCACAAACAGCAGAGGTAAGAGAGACAACAAATCCCCACAAACATCGTCCCAAATGTGAAGCAAGCGCATGGCAGGCAGCCGGACAAGAGACAAGAAACAGAATAACTAATGGAGGACAGCGGAATTATTTTTCGTTGACAGCCTCTCGGCAGAAAATATAAAAAACAACGCACTGAAATTGAGGCCAGCAGGAAAAAATAAATAAATAAATAAAACGAGAAAAAAGGAGTGCACTGAGAGGCTTCCGTTTTGGTCAATTTGATTGCATGAGATCCTCTTGCCCCTTTCGCGGGGCCTCATTTTGTGTTTTTCGTCATGAGAATCGCACTCAAACAAAACACACGTACGCCCAGAAAGGAAGAAAAGAAGAAGATGAAATTCACAATTCAGCCATCAAGGACCGAGGGAAAAAAGTGAATAATCCTCGTGAGCGCTGGCCGGACCCTCAAATTATTTCTATAGAAACCAAACAAGAAAGGGAAAAAAAGAGTTAAAGCAGAAGCAGTAAATTGCCTAAATGTTTTCCTCTAATTAAATATATTGATTCTTTTGACTACTGACGTGACCTTTTGAACTCGGGAAAGATCTGAAACATTTATTTCTTACGAAATGACAGACACTGCAATCCTCAGCCACAAGACCCCGCCGTGAGGTGGGAATGAGAAGGAAATGGCTGGGAAGGTAAAATGAAAATAAAAATAAAAAATTATCTGGCCGCCATCCGTTCCA
>NW_895655.1:0-829 GCF_000209065.1 Trypanosoma cruzi | reverse complement strand
TGTTTGGCGTCCAGTGTGTGAACACTCAAACAGACATTGAAAGAGAGTGCCTCTGATTCCTCCATTCATAATTCGAAACAAAAATTTAGACCACAGCCTGTGGTGCAGCAGCCACTCGAAAACGATCCGCCGAGTGCAGCACCCTTGTGGGCAAGATCTCGCGACATTCCTCCAAGCAGCGGATAGTTCAGGGTTGTTTGGCGTCCAGTGTGTGAACACGCAAACAGACATTGAAAGAGAGTGCCTCTGACCACCACCATTCATAATTCGAAACAAAAATTTAGACCACAGCCTGTGGTGCAGCAGCCGCTCGAAAACGATTATCCGACTGCAGCACCCTTGTGGGCAAGATCTCGCGACATTCCTCCAAGCAGCGGATAGTTCAGGGTTGTTTGGCGTCCAGTGTGTGAACACGCAAACAGACATTGAAAGAGAGTGCCTCTGACCACCACCATTCATAATTCGAAACAAAAATTTAGACCACAGCCTGTGGTGCAGCAGCCACTCGAAAACGATCCGCCGAGTGCAGCACCCTTGTGGGCAAGATCTCGCGACATTCCTCCAAGCAGCGGATAGTTCAGGGTTGTTTGGCGTCCAGTGTGTGAACACGCAAACAGACATTGAAAGAGAGTGCCTCTGACCACCACCATTCATAATTCGAAACAAAAATTTAGACCACAGCCTGTGGTGCAGCAGCCGCTCGAAAACGATTATCCGACTGCAGCACCCCTGTGGGCAAGATCTCGCGACATTCCTCCAAGCAGCGGATAGTTCAGGGTTGTTTGGCGTCCAGTGTGTGAACACGCAAACAGACATTGAAAGAGAGTGC
>NW_895654.1:0-829 GCF_000209065.1 Trypanosoma cruzi | reverse complement strand
CGGGGTGATCTCGCCCAGCGACACGCGGGGTGCGCCGCAGGAGCTTGAGAGGAAGGGCGATCTTCCGTGCAACGACGATGTCGCCGCCGATGCCGCGCAGGGCGCCGTGGACTCTCCGCGGAGCGATGATGATGCGGCGGTGGGGCGTGGGGATTGGGAGGCAGACCTGACGGACGCCCCGCCTCCGATCCACGGCAATGACGCTGCTTCTTCTGCTTGCCGCTGCCGCCGCCGTGGCACCACTCTGTTGAGCGGCGGCATGGGTTCCGTTGCACGGCGAGGCGACTGTGGTTGCTTCCTGCGTGGCCCGCACTCAGCAGTGGATGCAAGAGAGAAAAACCCATGCCGATTGATATGCCTTTCTCTCTATATATACTTTCTGTTTGTCTGTACACTTTATGCCAGGAACACGCTCTATACACTCTGCCTCTCCTGTGTTGGCTGCCAATGTCGAGGCACCACGCACCTTTTTTCTTTTTGATGGTTTACGAGTACCAGTCTGTTTGACTTCTTCTGAGGAATGCCGTGAGGGCGTTTGTGTGCGTGTGCGAGGGCCCCGTGTGGGCTGTGATTTCCCATTATTATTTATTTATTTGCCTTGGCTTTGTGTAATGATCCTTTGCTTCTCCTATTGTGTGTGTTGTGGGATGGACGGTAAATGAAGTGTGTGGACGAGCCGAAGAATAGGTGTTTGTGACCAGGATGCTTGCGACGAGGGCTGGCTGCCTAAATTAATATATATTCTGATAAAACGAAGACATTTCCGCGCGGTATTTTTTCTCTGTCTTGTGGTCGATTGGATGACCGCGATGGAAGCAATCAGGGTGCC
>NW_895653.1:0-829 GCF_000209065.1 Trypanosoma cruzi | reverse complement strand
AGTGTGTGAACACGCAAACAGATATTGACAGAGAGTGTCTCTGACTCCCACCATTCATAATTGGAAACAAATATTTGGACCACAACGTGTGATGCAGCGACCGCTCGAAAACGATCAGCCAAGTGCAGCACCCGTGTGGGCAAGAGCTCGCGAAATTCTTCCAAGCAGCAGATAATTCAGGGTTGTTTGGTGTCCAGTGTGTGAACACGCAAACAGATATTGACAGAGAGTGTCTCTGACTCCCACCATTCACAATCGGAAACAAAAATTTGGACCACAACGTGTGATGCAGCAGCCGCTCGAAAACGATCAGCCAAGTGCAGCACCCTCGTGGGCAAGAGCTCGCGAAATTCCTCCAAGCAGCGGATAGTTCAGGGTTGTTTGGTGTCCAGTGTGTGAACACGCAAACAGATATTGACAGAGAGTGTCTCTGACTCCCACCATTCATAATTGGAAACAAATATTTGGACCACAACGTGTGATGCAGCAGCCGCTCGAAAACGATCAGCCGAGTGCAGCACCCGTGTGGGCAAGAGCTCGCGAAATTCCTCCAAGCAGCGGATAGTTCAGGGTTGTTTGGTGTCCAGTGTGTGAACACGCAAACAGATATTGACAGAGAGTGCCTCTGACTCCCACCATTCACAATCGGAAACAAAAATTTGGACCACAACGTGTGATGCAGCAGCCGCTCGAAAACGATCAGCCAAGTGCAGCACCCTCGTGGGCAAGAGCTCGCGAAATTCCTCCAAGCAGCGGATAGTTCAGGGTTGTTTGGTGTCCAGTGTGTGAACACGCAAACAGATATTGACAGAGAGTGTCTCTGACTCCC
>NW_895652.1:0-829 GCF_000209065.1 Trypanosoma cruzi | reverse complement strand
AATTTTTTGTTTCCAATTATGAATGGTGAGAGTCAGAGGCACTCTCTGTCACTATCTGTTTGCGTGTTCGTGCACTGGACACCAAACAACCCTGAATTATCCGCTGCTTGGAGGAATTTCGCGAGCTCTTGCCCACGAGGGTGCTGCAGTCGGCTGATCGTTTTCGAGCGGCTGCTGCATCACACGTTGTGGTCCAAATTTTTGTTTCCAATTATGAATGGTGGGAGTCAGAGACACACTCTGTCACTATCTGTTTGCGTGTTCGTGCACTGGACACCAAACAACCCTGAACTATCCGCTGCTTGGAGGAATTTCGCGAGCTCTTGCCCACAAGGGTGCTGCACTCGGCTGATCGTTTTCGAGCGGCTGCTGCATCACACGTTGTGGTCGAAATTTTTGTTTCCAATTATGAATGGTGGGAGTCAGAGACACACTCAGTCACTATCTGTTTGCGTGTTCGTGCACTGGACACCAAACAACCCTGAACTATCCGCTGCTTGGAGGAATTTCGCGAGCTCTTGCCCACGAGGGTGCTGCACTCGGCTGATCGTTTTTGAGCGGCTGCTGCATCACACGTTGTGGTCTAAATTTTTGTTTCCGATTGTGAATGGTGGGAGTCAGAGACACACTCTGTCACTATCTGTTTGCGTGTTCATGCACTGGACACCAAACAACCCTGAATTATCCGCTGCTTGGAGGAATTTCGCGAGCTCTTGCCCACGAGGGTGCTGCACTCGGCTGATCGTTTTCGAGCGGCTGCTGCATCACACGTTGTGGTCTAAATTTTGTTTCCAATTATGAATGGTGGGAGTCAGAGACACTCTCTGTC
>NW_895651.1:0-829 GCF_000209065.1 Trypanosoma cruzi | reverse complement strand
GACAGAACTTTACCCAGAACGTCGCGGAGATGTGAAATTACGGGCGCACGACAATTTCCCGCAGTACGAGAGCGGGCCGCTTCCGCCGTCTCGTGCTTTCAGTCAGGCAAAAAGGATTGTGACGTGACGCAGCAACTTATGGCAGTGTTGTGCACGGACAGTTCTGCTGATGTGCGGCGACAGATACTTCGGTGTATATGCGCACGAAAAGAGTTTCTCGAGGGGTATTTTCAAGGCATGATTCGCTGTGTGCGTGACGTTGTTTCGCGTGTACGCGTAGAGGCGTGGGATGCACTTGGCCGATTTCACTGGAAGTACATTGCGGCGTATGCCACGGCGAAGAACATTGCCTTACCACAGTTGATTCTTCAAGGTCTCTCCGATACAAGTAGTTCTGTTGTCATAGCCTGCAGGGCAGCATTGACGAACTGCTGGTTACATCGCGACTACAGGGACGACGGCGAGGCGATGCTGGAGCTCGTACTGGATGGAGGTGGTGGACTTGAGCCGTACGAGGCAATCTCCACAGAGATACTTTTGTACTGCCGCAAACAAAAGAATACGAAGACGTATTTGGTGAACACCGAATCCGTAAGTGCCGCATCTCTCCTATTGTGGAAGGCCAGTGCGAAGCTTTTGGCCGATGCGGAAGGAGATGATGAGACGGCTGTTTTGCTGCCGCTGCCGCAGTTCAGCGCGTTATTGCAGGACACGGTGTACGCCTATGCCCGGCCCGACGTGGGTCCCAAAACCGTGAAATTTAAAAACCTGGACGAAGCCGACATCATATTGCGCATCCTTCTCTCCGTCTTTGATATCTATGAGGAGA
>NW_895650.1:0-829 GCF_000209065.1 Trypanosoma cruzi | reverse complement strand
CGCTGTAGTTCACAAATGAGGCTGTGGACAGGCCGATGAGAACTTTTTCGATGTCACGTATCCACATGGTGACTGGAGGCCGTTTGCGATTTAACGGGAATCCCTGATGGTCCAGATCAAAGGAATGAATACGTTTGCAGTCCTCCGAGAGAAAATATAGGCGTCTGCAAGCATTGCCCTTGCTTGGTATCGTTGCCACGCGGACGCCGTTGCGTAAGTAATTCAGCGCCTGATCCACAACAGAACTGAGGTGGCGTTCCGTTGCCTCGGCATCATGCAGTTTTCCATTTTCCTTTGCCACGTATTCATCAAGCATACGCTGTCGATACACCTCGAGTCCTCGTCCCAGCCTCTCCTTGCGGGCCTGTTCCTCTTCAGCGCTGGCCAAGTATGTCTGTTCCTCTTGCGTGAAGACCTCGTCAAACTGGCGTCGAATGATGTCCGTCTCCTCCGGGTTCACAGGAATGTCTTCAAGGGAAATGAGCTTCGGCAAATACTCCTCGATCATTTTGATGTCGGCAGCAAGAGCCCTCTCGGCGACGTCCTCCTTGGCTGTCGCCTGCTCGCACTTCTTCTTCCGCTCCTCGGCCAACAGACGCACCGGTTCCAGGACCCTTGCATTCATTTCCTTAATCTGATGGATCCACTGCCTCCGCTGGCGACACCGCTCCTCCCGGACGGTCCTTCGCACCGCCTCAATAGAATACCGCTCCCGCATGATGGCCTCTCGCCCCCTCGCCCCGTCAAGTTGAACCATCTCGAGCTGCTGCTCCCTCGTCTCAATGGCGCTCAGCCGTAGGCTGAGTTCTTGCTCCGGCTGCTGCATCGC
>NW_895649.1:0-829 GCF_000209065.1 Trypanosoma cruzi | reverse complement strand
AAAGAGACACGCCCGTCGTGAAGCGCAGCGACCCTTGGGCCGGTGGCGCGCTGTCGGTGCCGCGCGTGGCGCCACTGCCCGGTTGCGCGAGAGTTTGCGGTGACGGTGCGCGCGTCGAGGCTCCCTCCCCAGTTCGGGAAACGATGGGAAAAAACAAAACCAAAGAGGACGCGCACGGGTGAGAGATGCGGCTGCGACGCGTGATGAAATTCCACAGTTTCCTGTCAGTCTGACGACGAAAACGCGTGAGGACGCAATTCCCGACTCAGCTCACACTGAAGTGCTTTGCTTTACACCCCCATCTTTCTTTTTTTTTCTTTTTCTTTTTTTCTTTTTCTTTTTTTCTTTCTTTGTCCCTCTGCTCTCGCTGCGCGGTTTTGCGGCCCAGCGACGCGCACGCCCGCACACACACACACGCGCTACGATGGAGACATGTTGTTCGAGGTCCAAACAGTTTGAGCGACGCATTGAGAACGGAACAATAAAAATCACCTTTCGGCTGAGCGCCCGCTCCCCTCCCTCCCACTTCCTGCTATTGTTGTCGTTTTTCTTTCTTGCGCAACGGCGCGCACGTAACATCCTGCCCTGTCTGGCGCCCTGCCTGTGCAAACGGTTGGTGGCGGGCCCGCCCGAAAGCGCAAGAGAGAGAAAGAGAAAGAGAGGGCCGAATTGCCCGGAGGTGGGTTGTGGTGGGCGCACGCCGCTGCTGATGGAAGCAACCAACTCTTGTGCGCGAGGGCGCGTGGCCCCGTGAACGCGCTTGCGTGATGGCCCAAAACAAACTCAACAGGTCTGACAGCCGCCCCGCCCGCCGCAACCTCGCCGGCTT
>NW_895648.1:0-829 GCF_000209065.1 Trypanosoma cruzi | reverse complement strand
CTGCTGTACTCTCCACTTCTTGAACACAGACACGCTAGGAAAACAAGCGCTAACCGCTACTGTGAAATTCGAAGGCTCTGAAAGGACCAACAACAGCACACACATTGCCCACGCACACACATATTTGTATGCTCTCCCGTGTTGCTGCAGTGAAGGCACCCCGCACACACAACCGTCGCCGTGTGACCGGATCCAGCGGGAGGAGGAGGGAAGGAAGAGAGAGTGAGCCGCAGAGGCCCAACATGTCCCGGCGTGCGTTTGCTTCCGCGGTGCTGCTCCTTCTCGTGATGTGGATGATGTGCTGCGGCAGTGGAGTTGCGCACGCTGAGCAGGCAGTGGCCGCTGTTGATCCTTTTACAGGGACGACGTCGATACCGCTTGCTAATTGGAAGGAGTTTGACGAAGCCAGCAGGGAAATCACCTCGCTCCGTGTTCCTGGCCTCGTTAAAGTGGGTGATGATGTATTTGCCGTGGCTGAAGCGCAGTGCGGGGAAAGGAATAGAGCCGACAGCTGTGCTGGGATTGTCTCAAAGCACCTGAATATAAGTGATGACTCAATGGATATTTCGACGTCGGCTGTAAGTTTGTTTTGCATGCAACTTGTGGACACCGCCGCGAATAATTTTGGGGCAACGGAATTGTTGCGACCAACGACAGTTGTAATTGAGGACAGTGTCTACATGCTCCTGGGAAACTACGGCCATACAAAGCAGCAGGTTGAAGGTACGAATGAGCGGGGCCTTTTACTCGTGAAGGGAACTGTCGCTGAAGATGATGGAAAGAAGAAAATCAGATGGAATGAGACTCATGTGATGAACCCTCAAGCCAT
>NW_895647.1:0-828 GCF_000209065.1 Trypanosoma cruzi | reverse complement strand
TGCATGGGCGGAGCACCGTAACTGTTTCTGTTTTGTTTTCATTGCATTGAGTGGGCGACCTCTCTCTCTCTCCCTGTGTGTGTGTTTTGCTTTACGGGAGCAATGAGAGTGTGTGTGCGCTGGTAGTCCCACGCTTCGGCTTTTTGTTTTGTTTTTCTTTTTGATTTTGTGGTTGAGTGCACCCATTCCGCGGCTGCGTGTGTGTGTGTGTGATGATATGAGTAATTTGCGTGTGTGCTTATCTGCCTCTCTCTGCCGTTGCTTTCTTCAGACTCTCTTGTGGCGCACAGCTGCTCTGCAAGTATAGGCGCTGACAAACACACACACACATGCACACACATGCCGTGCTTAAAACGCTGAGAATGCACGCACGCACAGGATTGTGGCTGCCGAGGCCCTCGCGAGGGGGAAAAAACCTGCATTTTTTTTTTTTGACATGTTGCTCGGTGTGTGCTGACGCGTGACGAATAACAACACGCCCCAATAAGCAGAAAAGAAGTAAAACAAAATGGCGCTGAGCGGCACACCGGTAAGCCAAAAATACGCAATCACCAATAAAAAAGCCGGCGATCACCCAGCAGGCACATCAAGCGTCCTCAAAACCAACCTGGAACAGACAAAAAAAAAGAGGCAATCATAGAAAACAAAGATCCCCGCCCCCAAACAGGAAAAACATTAAAGAAAACGCGATTCTTTTTTTTGTCCTTACTGCCGGGGTTGGCCGCCGCAAGAAATAAAAAATGGCAGGGCGGTGGCCCCGGACGCTCGATACAGCACGACGTGTCGAATTATCCAAGTTGCAGCGGCTGCCCCGGACGTTAGATACGG
>NW_895646.1:0-828 GCF_000209065.1 Trypanosoma cruzi | reverse complement strand
CCCCTCGCTCTCACACACCGCGCAGAACCAAGCAACCAAGCACACAGCTAAACAAACACAGCAAGATGGCGAAGGGCAAGAAGAGCGGCGAGGCGAAGGGGACGCAGAAGCGCCAGAAGAAGATCCTGCGCGAGAACGTCCGTGGAATCACCCGCGGGTCCATCCGCCGCCTGGCGCGCCGTGGCGGCGTGAAGCGCATCTCCGGCATCATCTACGACGAGGTGCGTGGCGTGATCAAGTCGTTCGTGGAGGGCGTCGTGCGCGACGCCACGGCGTACACGGAGTACTCCCGCAAGAAGACCGTCACGGCCGTGGACGTCGTGAACGCGCTGCGCAAGCGCGGCAAGATCCTGTACGGCTACGCGTGAGGACCCACATGTTAGAGGCATCAGTCGCGGCGGGTGGACTGGCGGCAACGCCATGCCCCCGCAACTATAGATAGATTAGCAACGGTGATAGGAAGGGAGCAAGACACTTGGGGCTGCTCGGCTGACGGCCACACGTAGATATATATATATATACACATGTGTGTGTGTGTGCGTGTGCAGTGAGGCACGCTCCCCTCTGTGATCACCAGTCCTCATGGGCGTCCAGCTGCACCTTCTCTCTCTTTCTCTCCTTTTTTTCCTTTCTTTTTGCCCCTCGCTCTCACACACCGCGCAGAACCAAGCAACCAAGCACACAGCTAAACAAACACAGCAAGATGGCGAAGGGCAAGAAGAGCGGCGAGGCGAAGGGGACGCAGAAACGCCAGAAGAAGATCCTGCGCGAGAACGTCCGTGGAATCACCCGCGGGTCCATCCGCCGCCTGGCGCGCCGTGGCGGCGT
>NW_895645.1:0-828 GCF_000209065.1 Trypanosoma cruzi | reverse complement strand
GCCCACAGCAGGCGGCAGCGCGGGAGCACCCACAGGCACGCACGCCTCGCCGTACCCGCCACTGCCGCACAGGCAAACGCACACACCGTTCCTCATGCTCGCCGCCGCCGTCCCGGGCGCGTAGCAGTGCGTGTCCCTGTCGCACGCGTCGCACCCAACAACGTCGATGCTCCCAGCGTCGCCAAAACCAGCCGCTGCGTACTCCTCCGCCGTCGACAGGACACGGCCACCAGCGTCGTTGCACGCAACCCTCAAATGCGCCCCAGCCGCAAGCGACAGGCTCAGCGACAGCATCCGCGGCAGCAGCGCTCGGTTGCGCACAAAGCTCAGCGTGCTCCCAGCAGCGGCCACAGCGCCAGCGGCGTAGAGCATCTCCCTCGAGACGCCGTCGTGCACGTTGCCCTTCGCCAGCAGCATCGACCCACCGGCCAGACTCACCGTCGAATAAAACGCCACCGCGTAGTCCTCCGTCGACGAAAAGTCGCTCCGCACAAGCGCCACAGCGGAGCCCGACACGCTCACAGCCCCACGCACAGACACCGCGTGCTCGCACAGCAGGAAGTCGCTGTCAACAAACGCCACCACGGAGCCGCCGCTGGCAGCAACACCGCCCTCCACCGACACGCACAGCCCCAGCGCCGTCTGCACCAACAGCCCGTCCACGTACAGCGCACCGCGCGACGACAGCGCCACGCCGCCAACAAACAACACGCCAACAGCGTCGCGGAACACAGCCGCCACCTGCGTGCGCGCAATGGTCAGCACGCTCCCAGTCAGATTCACGTTCCGCACCACAAGGCACGCGGAGGCGTCGCCAAGGCCGTGGTC
>NW_895644.1:0-828 GCF_000209065.1 Trypanosoma cruzi | reverse complement strand
AATGGATTACTCTCCGCATCTTTTTCTGTTGTTTTCTTTCCCCCTTCTTTTGCTTGTTGCCTTGGGGCAATCACTATGGAAGTTTTTTTTCTTTTCTACTCTCTCCTCTTTGTTTCTTGCGGCACTCTTCCTGTGAGGGGTGCCGTGTGTTTCCCGCCCAACTGCTCCACTCGCACACCCACCGACACGCTCATGACGACGGCCCTGTGCGCCTCGCCTGCTGCACGCATGAGGAGGGGCCGCGACGAACGGCGCGCTGAGGGAGCCGTGACGTGTGGGCGTTCGACGAGGGCCGGTGGGGCGGAGCACACATTTCTTTCCCTCTTGTTTTGTTTTCTTGCGGCCAGGGCGGGCAGACACCCGCAGCACCACACTCACACAGCCACACCCTGCCGCTTTTAAAAAGTAATTGTGCTTTCTTTCTTTGACTTTCTCACTGTGTGTTTGTTTTTGCGCTGGCGCACCCTTCGGGGTTGGTCTCGTGAGCGTTTCTTTTCCCCTGATGATTTCTTTTCTTTGCTGCGCTCACTCTCCCGATGGAGTGACGCGACTGCCGTCATGTCTGCGTGCTTCTCTCAGGCCACACACACGAGTGACTGTGCTCTGCGGGCCGCACTCACGCGCCGATGAGAGGACTGAGGGGAGCAGCTACACGCGGATGACCCCATGAAATATAAACGATGTGCGGACACACGGAGGGTCGGACGGCTGAAAGACATTTTAATATCTTTTAATTTTCTTTTTGGGCAAAACAAAAAACAGTTTGGTATGGTCACACGGTAACCGGGTGAAATTTTTTTTGGGGGGGCTTTCTTTTCCTTTTTTTTG
>NW_895643.1:0-828 GCF_000209065.1 Trypanosoma cruzi | reverse complement strand
TCAAGGATCTTCAGTGGAAGCGGCATGATAATGGGGGGTACACAGACCAGCACAATGGTGGTGAGTGCAAACGCCAGCCTGTAGCGCTGCCCAAGTTTAAGGTAGGAAACAAGAGCCCCCTTCCAACGGCAAATAGACAATGAGTATAATCTCAAAGAAGATTGCGATCGCAAAACGGGGAATGGGGGTTTTCTGGCGCAGGTACTGTCCCCGGGTGGCAAGACGCTTCTTCTTCTCCTCTTCGCTTAAGTGCGACTGCTGGTAGCCGGTCAGGTGGTAGTGAGGCAAACGAACGACGAACATGCATGCAACAGCAATCACCACCACCAGTACCATCAGAAAGTAGAAGAAGCGGTCCGGATGCCCGTTAAAGAAGGCAAGCTGAATTGTTCCAACAATTGGAGAGCCCAGTCCATTGAATGTCTTCGCTACCGCCACAATGGCTCCCCGACTGGATGGAAATATGCTGAGCATCGTCATTTGAATGGCAATATCAAACATGATGGTGCCAATGTTTAGGATGGCATTAAAAACACTGATACGCAGCACCGTGCCGTAGATATATCCATTAAACGACAACGCCATCAGGAGAGAACCGAGCGGAAAGAACACCGCCGCAATGCAAAAAAGAGGCACGGGGCCAAAGTGGTCATAAATAAATCCGTATGGCAGCGTAAAATAGCAGAATACGGTACCCACCGTGCCGACAGTTGACAGATCTCGCTGTGTTAGATGGTACTTCTTCTCAAGTTCACCGCTGAAGAGGTTAAAGAAATGCGCAAAGGAGGCTGCGATGGAGCCAAACACGGCCACCGAAACGATGCTGAA
>NW_895642.1:0-828 GCF_000209065.1 Trypanosoma cruzi | reverse complement strand
TTGAGTGCACCCATTCCGCGGCTGCGTGTGTGTGTGTGTGATGATATGAGTAATTTGCGTGTGTGCTTATCTGCCTCTCTCTGCCGTTGCTTTCTTCAGACTCTCTTGTGGCGCACAGCTGCTCTGCAAGTATAGGCGCTGACAAACACACACACACATGCACACACATGCCGTGCTTAAAACGCTGAGAATGCACGCACGCACAGGATTGTGGCTGCCGAGGCCCTCGCGAGGGGGAAAAAACCTGCATTTTTTTTTTTTGACATGTTGCTCGGTGTGTGCTGACGCGTGACGAATAACAACACGCCCCAATAAGCAGAAAAGAAGTAAAACAAAATGGCGCTGAGCGGCACACCGGTAAGCCAAAAATACGCAATCACCAATAAAAAAGCCGGCGATCACCCAGCAGGCACATCAAGCGTCCTCAAAACCAACCTGGAACAGACAAAAAAAAAGAGGCAATCATAGAAAACAAAGATCCCCGCCCCCAAACAGGAAAAACATTAAAGAAAACGCGATTCTTTTTTTTGTCCTTACTGCCGGGGTTGGCCGCCGCAAGAAATAAAACATGGTAGGGCGGTGGCCCCGGACGCTAGATACAGGACGACGTGTCGAATTATCCAAGTTGCAGCGGCTGCCCCGGACGTTAGATACGGGACGACGTGTCGAATTATCCAAGTTGCAGCGGCTGCCCCGGACGTTAGATACAGCACGACGTGTCGAATTATCCAAGTTGCAGCGGTGGCCTCGGACTTTAGATACGGGACGACGTGTCGAATTATCCAAGCTGCAGCGTGGCCCTCGGGCGTTAGATATATGACGACTTAC
>NW_895641.1:0-828 GCF_000209065.1 Trypanosoma cruzi | reverse complement strand
GGAATTTCGCGAGCTCCTGCCCACAAGGGTGCTGTACTCGGCTGATCGTTTTCGAGCGGCCGCTGCATCACACGTTGTGGTTTAAATTTTTGTTTCCGATTGTGAATGGTGGGAGTCAGAGACACTCTCTGTCAATATCTGTTTGCGTGTTCACACACTGGACACCAAACAACCCTGAATTATCCGCTGCTTGGAGGAATTTCGCGAGCTCTTGCCCACAAGGGTGCTGCACTCGGCTGATCGTTTTCGAGCGGCCGCTGCATCACACGTTGTGGTCTAAATTTTTGTTTCCGATTGTGAATGGTGGGAGTCAGAGACACTCTCTGTCAATATCTGTTTGCGTGTTCACACACTGGACACCAAACAACCCTGAATTATCCGCTGCTTGGAGGAATTTCGCGAGCTCCTGCCCACAAGGGTGCTGTACTCGGCTGATCGTTTTCGAGCGGCCGCTGCATCACACGTTGTGGTCTAAATTTTTGTTTCCGATTGTGAATGGTGGGAGTCAGAGACACTCTCTGTCAATATCTGTTTGCGTGTTCACACACTGGACACCAAACAACCCTGAATTATCCGCTGCTTGGAGGAATTTCGCGAGCTCTTGCCCACAAGGGTGCTGCACTCGGCTGATCGTTTTCGAGCGGCCGCTGCATCACACGTTGTGGTCTAAATTTTTGTTTCCGATTGTGAATGGTGGGAGTCAGAGACACTCTCTGTCACTATCTGTTTGCGTGTTCACACACTGGACACCAAACAACCCTGAATTATCCGCTGCTTGGAGGAATTTCGCGAGCTCTTGCCCACACGGGTGCTGCACTCGGCTGATCG
>NW_895640.1:0-828 GCF_000209065.1 Trypanosoma cruzi | reverse complement strand
TTGTTTCCGATTGTGAATGGTGGGAGTCAGAGGCACTCTCTGTCAATATCTGTTTGCGTGTTCACACACTGGACACCAAACAACCCTGAATTATCCGCTGCTTCGAGGAATTTCGCGAGCTCTTGCCCACACGGGTGCTGCACTCGGCTGATCGATTTCGAGCGGCCGCTGCATCACACGTTGTGGTCCAAATTTTTGTTTCCGATTGTGAATGGTGGGAGTCAGAGGCACTCTCCGTCAATATCTGTTTGCGTGTTCACACACTGGACACCAAAGAACCCTGAACTATCCGCTGCTTGGAGGAATTTCGCGAGCTCTTGCCCACACGGGTGCTGCACTCGGCTGATCGATTTCGAGCGGCTGCTGCAGCACACGTTGTGGTCCAAATTTTTGTTTCCGATTGTGAATGGTGGGAGTCAGAGGCACTCTCCGTCAATATCTGTTTGCGTGTTCACACACTGGACACCAAACAACCCTGAACTATCCGCTGCTTGGAGGAATTTCGCGAGCTCTTGCCCACACGGGTGCTGCACTCGGCTGATCGATTTCGAGCGGCCGCTGCATCACACGTTGTGGTCCAAATTTTTGTTTCCGATTGTGAATGGTGGGAGTCAGAGGCACTCTCTGTCAATATCTGTTTGCGTGTTCACACACTGGACACCAAACAACCCTGAACTATCCGCTGCTTGGAGGAATTTCGCGAGCTCTTGCCCACAAGGGTGCTGCACTCGGCTGATCGATTTCGAGCGGCTGCAGCAGCACACGTTGTGGTCCAAATTTTTGTTTCCGATTGTGAATGGTGGGAGTCAGAGGCACTCTCCGTCAATA
>NW_895639.1:0-828 GCF_000209065.1 Trypanosoma cruzi | reverse complement strand
TGTGGTTGAGTGCACCCATTCCGCGGCTGCGTGTGTGTGTGTGTGATGATATGAGTAATTTGCGTGTGTGCTTATCTGCCTCTCTCTGCCGTTGCTTTCTTCAGACTCTCTTGTGGCGCACAGCTGCTCTGCAAGTATAGGCGCTGACAAACACACACACACATGCACACACATGCCGTGCTTAAAACGCTGAGAATGCACGCACGCACAGGATTGTGGCTGCCGAGGCCCTCGCGAGGGGGAAAAAACCTGCATTTTTTTTTTTGACATGTTGCTCGGTGTGTGCTGACGCGTGACGAATAACAACACGCCCCAATAAGCAGAAAAGAAGTAAAACAAAATGGCGCTGAGCGGCACACCGGTAAGCCAAAAATACGCAATCACCAATAAAAAAGCCGGCGATCACCCAGCAGGCACATCAAGCGTCCTCAAAACCAACCTGGAACAGACAAAAAAAAAGAGGCAATCATAGAAAACAAAGATCCCCGCCCCCAAACAGGAAAAACATTAAAGAAAACGCGATTCTTTTTTTTGTCCTTACTGCCGGGGTTGGCCGCCGCAAGAAATAAAAAATGGTAGGGCGGTGGCCCCGGACGCTAGATACAGCACGACGTGCGAATTATCCAAGTTGCAGCGGCTGCCCCGGACGTTAGATACGGGACGACGTGTCGAATTATCCAAGTTGCAGCGGCTGCCCCGGACGTTAGATACAGCACGACGTGTCGAATTATCCAAGCTGCAGCGGTGGCCTCGGGCGTTAGATATATGACGACTTACAGTAGTAACCACGCTGCGGCTGCGCATCCTAAACACGTCTTTTTCGTTTTC
>NW_895638.1:0-828 GCF_000209065.1 Trypanosoma cruzi | reverse complement strand
GAAAAGAAGTAAAACAAAATGGCGCTGAGCGGCACACCGGTAAGCCAAAAATACGCAATCACCAATAAAAAAGCCGGCGATCACCCAGCAGGCACATCAAGCGTCCTCAAAACCAACCTGGAACAGACAAAAAAAAAGAGGCAATCATAGAAAACAAAGATCCCCGCCCCCAAACAGGAAAAACATTAAAGAAAACGCGATTCTTTTTTTTGTCCTTACTGCCGGGGTTGGCCGCCGCAAGAAATAAAAAATGGTAGGGCGGTGGCCCCGGACGCTAGATACAGCACGACGTGTCGAATTATCCAAGTTGCAGCGGCTGCCCCGGACGTTAGATACGGGACGACGTGTCGAATTATCCAAGTTGCAGCGGCTGCCCCGGACGTTAGATACAGCACGACGTGTCGAATTATCCAAGCTGCAGCGGTGGCCTCGGGCGTTAGATATATGACGACTTACAGTAGTAACCACGCTGCGGCTGCGCATCCTAAACACGTCTTTTTCGTTTTCCAGGGGACAACGCAAATGTGCTCGATTGTTCGAAGATGGACATTAATACTTTACGTGAAAAGGAGTCGCGCGACCGCATTTTTTTAGCTCAGTCGCAAACACGCTCACAATGTCATCCGGGGACGCGGGTTCGATTCCCGCAGAAGCCTAAGTTTTTTCCATTTTTTTTTTTTTTGAATTCTTGTTTCATATTGCTTTTTAAACTTCTGGCTTGCAGGACGGTGTGCGAGTTCTGCAATCGCACTGATTCCATCTGTTTCGTGGTTTGTGCGGCTGCGGCTGCGGTGGTGGCCGCGTGAGAGTGAGTGTGAGAGAGCCATG
>NW_895637.1:0-828 GCF_000209065.1 Trypanosoma cruzi | reverse complement strand
TCGAGGGAGTGGCGAACCCACTGCCTCTCCACTGCCCCCCTTTTCCCTTCTTGTTTGATTTCTTTTGATGATTTCAGGATCCGGCCAGCAGCCCAGGCGAATATATTTTTTTTCATCGGGTTGGGTTTGTTTGTTGTGGGCGCTGACTGTGTGTGTGTGTGTGTGTGCTGGTGCCACTGCGGCGTGGCGTGGCTGCTCCGTCGCGTCTCGGTCCCACTCCCCCGCTGTCTCTGTTCTTTTGTGTGTATGCCTTGCACCTGCCCGTGTCTCTTCCTCCCATGCTGCGTGCTCTCGTTGTGCCCGCCCGGTGCCGGCCCGACAGGAGAGTTTACACCGCGAGCAACAAGCGAAGTCCACAAAGGCCCAAGTGACAATGATGCTGCGCCGCGTCCTCTGCGTGCTTGTCTTTGCCCTCTGCTGTGCGTGCGTGTGCGCCACGGCCCAGGAGGAGGGGCAGTACGATGCTGCTGTGTTTGAGGCTGCTGGGGGCGACCCGAAGAAGAACACGACTACCACTACCACTACGTCTACTGCTACCTCCAGTGCGCCCAAGAACACGACCACAACTACCTCCAAGGCACCGACTCCTGAAGACGCGCGCAGTCCTGGCGGCCCTGTGTGGGTGCCGGTGCCGCTGCTGCTGCTGGTCAGTGCCGCTGTGGCGACCGCCGGTGCTGCGTGCTGAGGACGGGGCGGGGCGCGTGCGCCGTCGGTCTGGAGTCCCGTTGTGTGCGGCCACTGCCCGCACGCGCGGGAGCACTGACTGGCGCCTGCGCCGCGTATATTGGAGCACCCTGCAGCGGTGTGGACGTATATATTCCGGTGTCT
>NW_895636.1:0-828 GCF_000209065.1 Trypanosoma cruzi | reverse complement strand
CCGCAACTCGAACATTGAGCTCATCCACTACTGCAAGGACTACCTGGAGGGGCTTGGTGTCAAGTGCACCCTGATACACAACGCCGAGAGGAACAAGGCAAACCTGTGGGCGACGCTGCCGGGCGACGGCGGCGTGACGAAGGGCGGCATCATTCTCTCCGGCCACACGGACGTGGTCCCGGTGGACGGGCAGAAGTGGGACAGCGATCCGTTTACGCTGACGGAGCGGGATGGGAAACTGTACGGTCGCGGCACGTCGGACATGAAGGGCTTTGTTGCCGTGTGCATGTCTCTTGCCCCCGAGCTCCTCAAGATGAGGCGCGCGAAGCCGATCCACTTTGCGTGGTCGTACGACGAGGAGGTGAGCTGTCTCGGCGGCATGGAGCTGGCGGAGTTTGCGCGGGACCACGACGTCAGGGCGGAAGGCTGCATCATTGGGGAGCCGACCGGCATGACTGTTGTGATTGCTCACAAGGGCACCTCCCACTTTTGGGTGCGTGTGCGGGGCAAGGCGGCGCATTCGTCGCTTGCGCTGACGGGTGAAAGCTGCAACGCCATCGACTACGCCACAAAGCTCATTACGAAGCTGCGCGAGATTGCGGAGGAGTACCGCCGGAACGGCACCCGGCATGACTTCCAGGTGCCGTTCTCAACGCTGTCGACGAACCTCATCAGTGGCGGCAACGCCTCGAACACCGTGCCCGCGGAGTGCGAGTTCCTCTTCGAGTTTCGAGCGCTTCCCAACGAGACTGTCTCCAAGATGATGCAGCAGGTGCGGTCGTACGTGGAGACGCAGCTTCTCCCGGCCATGAAGGCGGAGTTGAGGAC
>NW_895635.1:0-828 GCF_000209065.1 Trypanosoma cruzi | reverse complement strand
TTTGACAATCTGCGGACAGACGGTGATGAGTAATTTGAATTTGTTTTTCAGCGTGTTTTTGTCACTGACCCTTTGTTTAAGTGGAGACCGCGTTGGAATGCGGTGAGGGCATTTCTCTGTTTTGTTTTTCCCCTTTTTTTTTTTCCTTTGTGTTTCTTCAATTTGACGGTTTGCACGCTGTACGGTGACGCGTTTTCCCTTGTGACATAAGGGCCAACTGCTTCACAGTGGCACGAGGGCCTGCTATCACGACGAGGCATTCAGCGACAGGGTCGCCAGTGACTCACTTTGTGTGGCGCACCTCGAGGAGGTGTCTGGCTGCTGTGGGGCCTCGATGGTTGCCACTTCGCGAGTTTGCAACGAGCCTGCTTCTCGCGGATGGAGCAGCGAAATCTTTTTTTGTTTTGTTTTGTTTTGTTTTTTGTTTTGTTTTGTTTTGTTTTGTTTTTGTTTTTTTGTTTGTAAGTTTGGTTCAGTCTCCCTTGAACTGGGGGACGTTGGGCTTATTGAACCAAACTCTGATTTCCCCAAAACTGTTTTTTTTTGTTTTTGTTTTGTTTTTGTTTTGTTTTTGTTTTTTTTTTTTTTTTGTGCTGCTGATTTGCACGCCTTCTCACTGTCACCGAAGCCGCGACGGCGGTGTTTGAGTGCCCCCTCACGCTGCTGCTGTGGAATTTGCGTTGCCTTGCGGACATTTCTGTTGGGTCGCATTGCTGTCTACTTTGTTTTTTATTTTTGTGGGTTTGGTGGAGGGGAGTGGGCAGCAGGGGGCGGGCCGAGATGCCTGTGGAGACAGCGACTTTGCGGGGCTCTCTCTCGGCCGTCGTC
>NW_895634.1:0-828 GCF_000209065.1 Trypanosoma cruzi | reverse complement strand
CAGAAAGACAAAATGTAAACGTGTGCTTTCCTCTTTTCCTCCGGGTGTGAGTGAATGTGTGAAACAAACTGCCGCCACCACCCCCCGATGAAGTAAAACAACACAGAGAGAAAAAAAAAAAGGGAAAGGCCACAGCCCCACGACATCCACAAATAAAAAACAGGCATGGAAAGAGAAAGAGAGAGAGAGAGAGAGAAAAAAAAGACGCCTCCAGAAGGAGCAGACGCCTCGGCTCCCTCCCACTGCTGACGCTGCACCGGCAGGGTCGTCTTGTATTGCCCACCAGCATTCGCCACCAATCAATGGCCTTCGTAAATGCCCAAATTCTTCATGATTCGCGAGAGGACAGCCTTTTCTTCAATTACACGGTAGTGGTGCAAGCGTGCGTACAGACTGGCATGCCCCTTCACCGCCTTCCGAAGTTCCATTGTGTAGCGAACTATGTTTCGCATCGGGACGATTGCTTTCACCGACCTCCCATCATCTTGAATGTCCACCGCAATGGCCTTACGCTCGCTCAGAGAGCTCACAACACCACCAATGTAGGCTGCCTCCGAGAGGTGCACCTCCACCTCCATCATTGGCTCCATCGTGGCAAGATTGGCCTTGGAAACGGAGCGAAACAACTCCAATACAAGGGAACGAGCGGCCTGCTGTAGAGGGCCCTCCGACAGCTGCGTGCCACCAAGCTTTTTGAATTCCAGCAAAGCGACCCGCACGCCGTGGAGAGGCAAACCGGCAAGGGGACCCATGTGAGAGCAATCGGTGACTGCGCGAGAAAAAACATCGGTGAATATTCGTAGTTCCTCTTCACATTTACGTGGTGAT
>NW_895633.1:0-828 GCF_000209065.1 Trypanosoma cruzi | reverse complement strand
AAGAAAAAGAGGCAAATAAGCCCGCACATAAATAAAACAAAAGAAATGTAACCAACCAATATGTCTGTTTTCACAACCACCACCCACTTCTTCTTCTTTTTCCTCAAAATTTTTTCCTCACGTTCTTAACGACATTTTGATGAGAATACACATGCATACACACACAGAGAGCAAAAAAAAAAAATAATAATAATTTGGATAATACAATTGTGCAAAATGCCAGGCTATTGTGACGGAAGATACTGTCGTAGAAACGAGTCCTTCCACTTGGCATACTCCAACAGCTCCTCTTCACCCGCCAAATCATCCAGACGGTCGCCGTCATCATCATCGCCGTCCTTTTCCTTCTCATATTTTTGAAAAAAGTTGGTTTGTGTTTTATGTGAAATGTTGTCCGCAGCTGCTGATGAATACATACATGCATTGGTGACACGAGTGGTGGTATCGCTGGATTTAGAGTCAACGCGGCCCACAGGAAACAGAGAAGAGAAATTAATGGGATGCGTCGCAGTGTGCTGAGAGTCCATAACGCCATCCATGTAAGCTGGCGGCGCAGCATTCATCATAGAAGCATCCTGACGACAAGAGTAATCATCATCATCATCATCTCCAATAATAATATTATTATTATTATTATTATTCCCAATGTTCTGAGAATCATGTCCACTTGGAAGCACCCCAAATGAGGCGTTCTGCTTCTCTGCAAGATTGGGTTGCAATCGCAACTTCTTGTCTCGCCGTAGCGTTTCTTCCAACTCCCACAAATGACATTTTAACGCGCCCTCGCGTTTCTTCAAGATCCGAATAGATGAAATAACTGTGTCATAC
>NW_895632.1:0-828 GCF_000209065.1 Trypanosoma cruzi | reverse complement strand
ACGTGTGATGCAGCGGCCGCTCGAAAACGATCAGCCGAGTGCAGCACCCGTGTGGGCAAGAGCTCGCGAAATTCCTCCAAGCAGCGGATAATTCAGGGTTGTTTGGTGTCCAGTATATAAACACGCAAACAGATATTGACAGAGAGTACCTCTGACTCCCACCATTCACAATCGGAAACAAAAATTTGGACCACAACGTGTGATGCAGCGACCGCTCGAAAACGATCAGCCGAGTGCAGCACCCGTGTGGGCAAGAGCTCGCGAAATTCCTCCAAGCAGCGGATAATTCAGGGTTGTTTGGTGTCCAGTGTGTGAACACGCAAACAGGTATTGACAGAGAGTGCCTCTGACTCCCACCATTCACAATCGGAAACAAAAATTTGGACCACAACGTGTGATGCAGCGACCGCTCGAAAACGATCAGCCGAGTGCAGCACCCTTGTGGGCAAGAGCTCGCGAAATTCCTCCAAGCAGCGGATAATTCAGGGTTGTTTGGTGTCCAGTATATAAACACGCAAACAGATATTGACAGAGAGTACCTCTGACTCCCACCATTCACAATCGGAAACAAAAATTTGGACCACAACGTGTGATGCAGCGACCGCTCGAAAACGATCAGCCGAGTGCAGCACCCGTGTGGGCAAGAGCTCGCGAAATTCCTCCAAGCAGCGGATAATTCAGGGTTGTTTGGTGTCCAGTGTGTGAACACGCAAACAGGTATTGACAGAGAGTGCCTCTGACTCCACCATTCACAATCGGAAACAAAAATTTGGACCACAACGTGTGATGCAGCGGCCGCTCGAAAACGATCAGCCGAGTGCAGCACCC
>NW_895631.1:0-828 GCF_000209065.1 Trypanosoma cruzi | reverse complement strand
CCTTGAGCTCATCCACTAATGCAAGGACTACCTGGAGGGGCTTGGTGTCAAGTGCACCCTGATACACAACGCCGAGAGGAACAAGGCAAACCTGTGGGCGACGCTGCCGGGCGACGGCGGCGTGACGAAGGGCGGCATCATTCTCTCCGGCCACACGGACGTGGTCCCGGTGGACGGGCAGAAGTGGGACAGCGATCCGTTTACGCTGACGGAGCGGGATGGGAAACTGTACGGTCGCGGCACGTCGGACATGAAGGGCTTTGTTGCCGTGTGCATGTCTCTTGCCCCCGAGCTCCTCAAGATGAGGCGCGCGAAGCCGATCCACTTTGCGTGGTCGTACGACGAGGAGGTGAGCTGTCTCGGCGGCATGGAGCTGGCGGAGTTTGCG
Organism: Trypanosoma cruzi; assembly: GCF_000209065.1. Lineage (NCBI taxonomy): Eukaryota > Euglenozoa > Kinetoplastea > Trypanosomatida > Trypanosomatidae > Trypanosoma > Trypanosoma cruzi. The sequence goes on along the minus strand of NW_895631.1, from coordinate 440 downwards.
CGGGACCACGACGTCAGGGCGGAAGGCTGCATCATTGGGGAGCCGACCGGCATGACTGTTGTGATTGCTCACAAGGGCACCTCCCACTTTTGGGTGCGTGTGCGGGGCAAGGCGGCGCATTCGTCGCTTGCGCTGACGGGTGAAAGCTGCAACGCCATCGACTACGCCACAAAACTCATTACGAAGCTGCGCGAGATTGCGGAGGAGTACCGCCGGAACGGCACCCGGCATGACTTCCAGGTGCCGTTCTCAACGCTGTCGACGAACCTCATCAGTGGCGGCAACGCCTCGAACACCGTGCCCGCGGAGTGCGAGTTCCTCTTCGAGTTTCGAGCGCTTCCCAACGAGACTGTCTCCAAGATGATGCAGCAGGTGCGGTCGTACGTGGAGACGCAGCTTCTCCCGGCCATGAAGGCGGAGTTTGAGGACGCTGAAATTGT
>NW_895630.1:0-828 GCF_000209065.1 Trypanosoma cruzi | reverse complement strand
GGATTTTGGGAATTCCAACGCCGCCGTCGTGATTTTGCTGCATCCATGCAGCAACAAGAAGAAAATGAAGACGGTGAGGCAAATCGGATTTCCCATTCTGTTCCATTTTCTCCACATAGACTGAGATTGTGGTGGAGCAGCAGTTCAGAAGGACTTCTTTCTCTCTTTACTGCTCTACAACGGTTACGCCAATTTGTGTCATGCTGCTTTGATGAGCAATCCTTTGACAATGCGGTGCTGTACCACCTGGGGTTTGTCCATCCGGATGACCCCGATGAGATGGACGGGGATGATGAAAAGGAACGTTGCCTGCGCGGGAGGGATGTGTTTTTGGAGGCTTTACTGGAAGAGTGCCGCCTTCGCGGTGCGCTCTTTTTTCTACCCTGCACTCTACCCCACTCACCAGAAGAAAGTGGACGTGGGAGTGACCCGCGGGTTTTTAACAAGCCACCGTCTTTCTCGGCAACGCCAAATCAGCAGCTGCGCATGGTGCTTCTTGGTCCAGAGTGGGTGGAAAATATATGGTCACAGACGCTGGCACCACAAATGGTGGTCTACCACACCATATTTCTTTTGGGCGGTTCCGACGATGTGACCGATGATGTCTTGAGCACCATCTTATTTCACTGTGAAAAGCAACTTGGCGTCACATTTACTGCGGCACACTTCACAGCGGTGTGGCCGCAGTTGTATCCGAATTTATCGAAGGATTCTGTTGAGTCCAAAACCCACAATATCGACAAAATAAGTGAATGTCTCTACCAATACCTTACAAGGGGTTGTGTTTCTTCAGAGCTGCTGCAGTTCTTATGGCGTCCGCCGTATAAT
>NW_895629.1:0-828 GCF_000209065.1 Trypanosoma cruzi | reverse complement strand
TAACCTTGAGGACAAAATATACTACGCGTGAAGGTGTTTAATCGAATGAAATTGCAAAGAAAGGTGCTGGGGGTAGACTGCGCCCTGCATAAGGTGCATTCTGAGATTGCCATCATGAAGAAGTTGCGTCATAACAATATTGTAGCCCTCGCTGAGGTGATAGATGACCCGAGGAGCAGAAAGATTTATTTGGTTTTAGAACTCGCCGAACGTGGCGAAATTATGTCTATGAGAAATGATGGCACTGTAATTCCCATAGATGACAATAAGGCACTTCCTGAGAGTGAGGTTGTACGTGTGATGCGTAGTGTTGTCTCCGCAGCAATGTACACCCACCGTCTCGGTATTGTCCATCGTGACATTAAACCCCAAAATATTCTATTGACTTCCGATGGGGATGTAAAACTCTCAGATTTTGGCGCCTCCATTGTAGTGGATAACTCGGCTATGCGTGTACGGCGTGAGGGAAGTGTGGCTTTTATGCCGCCAGAGATGTTGGTTTCGTCTCTGGTACATGTGGCGCCCTCTTGTATACGCAAGCCTAGTATTAGTAGCAGCAGTCACGGAAGTAGTACGAGAGTGATACCCACGACATCATCATGTTTATTAAAAACGGAGAAAGTAGATAAGGGAATTGGGACCATGTCTTCAGTTTCTTCGCGAGAGGACTCGTTTGGGGAGCAATGCAACCCTAGACAAACAGAAGTTGGTCCGGAATCAACCCTTGCGGTTTCCGCTCGCAGGTCGGCAAGGATAAATGTGGACTCCTCAGCCAGTGTCCCACAACCCACCCCTGGAGTGGATCTCTTCCAGGCAGACGTTTTCTCT
>NW_895628.1:0-828 GCF_000209065.1 Trypanosoma cruzi | reverse complement strand
GATCTCGCGACATTCTCCAAAGCAGCGGATAGTTCAGGGTTGTTTGGCGTCCAGTGTGTGACCACGCAAACAGACATGAAAGAGAGTGCCTCTGACCACCACCATTCATAATTCGAAACAAAAATTTAGACCACAGCGTGTGGTGCAGCAGCCACTCGAAAACGATTATCCGACTGCAGCACCCTTGTGGGCAAGATCTCGCGACATTCCTCCAAGCAGCGGATAGTTCAGGGTTGTTTGGCGTCCAGTGTGTGAACACGCAAACAGACATTGAAAGAGAGTGCCTCTGACCACCACCATTCATAATTCGAAACAAAAATTTAGACCACAGCGTGTGGTGCAGCAGCCGCTCGAAAACGATTATCCGACTGCAGCACCCTTGTGGGCAAGATCTCGCGACATTCCTCCAAGCAGCGGATAGTTCAGGGTTGTTTGGCGTCCAGTGTGTGAACACGCAAACAGACATTGAAAGAGAGTGCCTCTGACCACCACCATTCATAATTCGAAACAAAAATTTAGACCACAGCGTGTGGTGCAGCAGCCACTCGAAAACGATTATCCGACTGCAGCACCCTTGTGGGCAAGATCTCGCGACATTCCTCCAAGCAGCGGATAGTTCAGGGTTGTTTGGCGTCCAGTGTGTGAACACGCAAACAGACATTGAAAGAGAGTGCCTCTGACCACCACCATTCATAATTCGAAACAAAAACATAGACCACAGCGTGTGGTGCAGCAGCCGCTCGAAAACGATCCGCCGAGTGCAGCACCCTTGTGGGCAAGATCTCGCGACATTCCTCCAAGCAGCGAATAGTTCAGGGTTGTTTGGCG
>NW_895627.1:0-828 GCF_000209065.1 Trypanosoma cruzi | reverse complement strand
CACATCCGCTTTTCCTCTTTTTCACCAATTTTTCTTTTCTTTGAAAACCAGCCGGGGCAATTGGCGCAGTACAGAGCTTACATCTGCTGTCTTCTTGCCGGCGGCAAGCGGGCACGGGCGTATTCTTGTATGGCGGCGATTGGTTCATCCGGCTTGTGAATAAGGAGATGCTGCAGAATGTCATGCAAAAGAGGTGTTATCTCCGGATGCTCCGTGATGTACTGAGAGTTTCTTTCTACCGCTTTTCTCGCGTGCTTCTCGATACGCACACGCCCCTCATAATCAAAAATTTCCTTTTGAAGGGATGTTGAGTCCATTTTAACTGCACACACGCACACGCGCCTCCTTCTTCCTTCCTTCTGTGTTCTCTGCACCCCCCTCCTGCTTGAGCACACCAACAAGATACCACGAGAGATACAAAGAAAACACTGCAGAGAACGGGATGGCACCCAAGCGATGAGCGCGGTATCTAATTCCGTTTTTCCGTCGCAGGGATAATAATAATAATAATAATAAAAATAAAACACACACACACACACTCAGAAAGATATATATATATATATATATATAAGTAGGGAGATAAGAAAAAAGAGGGGCGCGGAAGCGAAAAAAAATAAAAGGGGTGCGAGACGCAACCGGCATCTTTCATCCCCTTCTCCGCTGCCTTAACTCTTCCACCAATAATGACACAACTTTCTCATTTCCATTCTGACCAGTCCGTCGCGCTAAAACGTTTCATGCGCACTCGTTTGCGCCACACTCTCGTCCACCCCGTCGAGTCATACATCCAGCATCACAAATCCCCACGCAAGAAAAGCAGTTCGGTGC
>NW_895626.1:0-828 GCF_000209065.1 Trypanosoma cruzi | reverse complement strand
TGTGGCTAGCACCCACCGCTGCTCTCTTGTCTTCACGTGGTTACTTGAAAGAAGCTGCAACGAAGCCACGGCGGCTTGACGCTCAAGGCCTTTTCCATCCCTCACCAATTCCTCCACTAGCGGTCCTACAATGGGTGAGGTGCGAACGACATGACGAAGAGACTGAAGAAAAATTAAAAGTGCCTCGGAGTGGAGAGAGCGCAGCGTGTATGTCTCCTTAAAGATGGTCCACAAAGCCTCACCGTGTGCCGCGTGACCAGCCGTGTGGCACCCCGCAATGGCAAAAACATACGTCTCAGCGGTGGGCACAAGAAAACGAAGAGAAACATCACTATTGGAAGTATCAAGGTTGGCAATAAATGAAATTGCCTCGGACCAACGACCCGAGGCGGTAAGAGTTTTGACGACACTCTCCGCATATGCGCAGCCCTCTTCACCGGTAACAAGCAACCGGGGCGTGTCTTGCACAATTTGAGAAATCTTGAGGGCCTTTTCCCACACCCATCGTCGATGATAAGAACTAAGAGACGTGTGTACACGATGAAAATTATCCGCACTTCGCCACAACGCATCTAATGCGTGCGTATGCGTTGTTAGTGTAGTGTCATAGCCCGACACCAGAGCCCTTTGATACAATTCCAACGCTCGCATCCAGGGACGTGAGCCACCAAGTCCACTCTTGTAGCCTGTCATAAGACCCATAAGACGATCTGTCATCTCCATTGGAGGTGGAATATCTTTTTGCAATTCCTCAGCAAAGTTAAACAAATGCAAAGCCGTGACCATGTAATGTCAAGGTGCATCAGATCTGCCAGTGAGGGAGCTAAG
>NW_895625.1:0-828 GCF_000209065.1 Trypanosoma cruzi | reverse complement strand
CAGGACTCCGGGCGCCAACCGTTCCTTTCTCTGCGGCTGTCAATGTACAATCCGCTGCAGAAGAACTGTTCCTGTACAAGAATTTTGTAACACGTCTTTGTTTTCGCCAATATTCTCCCGGCGAAGTGCATGTATATCGTTTTCCAAGATGTGTGCAACAGACCGGAAGTAATGTTTTCGGCGCCCCAACATGTCACGAATACTCCTTTCAGGTACATTATCCAGCACCCGGCGCACTAACTCATCCTTTGTGCCGTGGCGTAGTTGCCGTTGCGCAGCAAGAAATATGCGCAGCTCTTCCTCGTGAAGACGATGGAGTTCATCGCTAAGAGCGATGGTATCACTGCCTTGCGTACGCTGTGTCCTAATTCCTCGCTGCTCCTCCATCATGCGTGCAGTGCTCCACGCGTCTGTTGGATTTCGTATATGCATAGTCGCAACGGGTCGGGGTTCTTCCTGTCCGCCTCCATCCCTCTTTGCCGCTGCTGCTGATGCGCCATTTCTTTCCTTCTGGGCATCGCCGTCGTCATTGCGGCCTCCCTCCCCTTGCACGGCCGGCATCACCGTCGTCTGCGTGTATGATGCACACGGCGGAGGTGTCGGCAGCACACCCCTCATGTAGTCCTCAAACTTCTCAACACACAGCCGGTCCTGCTCCTGCCGGCGAGCCAACTCCTCCTCGGCCAGTTCAGAGGGCAAGGACTCCAAAGATTCCTCAATCTTCAACTGTAAGTCCTGCCTCAATCGCCGGCGTGAAGGTGAGGTGGCGTCGCGCAGCGCCACATACGTTTCCGGCAACGGACGCACCCCCTGCTCCAACATACGGGA
>NW_895624.1:0-828 GCF_000209065.1 Trypanosoma cruzi | reverse complement strand
GCGCTCGGCTGATCGTTTTCAGCGGCCGCTGCTCACACGTTGTGGTCCAAATTTTTGTTTCCGATTGTGAATGGTGGGAGTCAGAGGCACTCTCTGTCACTATCTGTTTGCGTGTTCACACACTGGACACCAAACAACCCTGAATTATCCGCTGCTTGGAGGAATTTCGCGAGCTCTTGCCCACACGGGTGCTGCACTCGGCTGATCGATTTCGAGCGGCTGCTGCAGCACACGTTGTGGTCCAAATTTTTGTTTCCGATTGTGAATGGTGGGAGTCAGAGACACTCTCCGTCAATATCTGTTTGCGTGTTCACACACTGGACACCAAACAACCCTGAATTATCCGCTGCTTGGAGGAATTTCGCGAGCTCTTGCCCACACGGGTGCTGCACTCGGCTGATCGTTTTCGAGCGGCTGCTGCATCACACGTTGTGATCCAAATTTTTGTTTCCGATTATGAATGGTGGGGGTCAGAGGCACTCTCTGTCACTATCTGTTTGCGTGTTCACACACTGGACACCAAACAACCCTGAACTATCCGCTGCTTGGAGGAATTTCGCGAGCTCTTGCCCACAAGGGTGCTGCACTAAGCTGATCGTTTTCGAGCGGCTGCTGCATCACACGTTGTGGTCCAAATTTTTGTTTCCGATTGTGAATGGTGGGGGTCAGAGACACTCTCTGTCAATATCTGTTTGCGTGTTCACACACTGGACACCAAACAACCCTGAACTATCCGCTGCTTGGAGGAATTTCGCGAGCTCTTGTCCACACGGGTGCTGCACTCGGCTGATCGTTTTCGAGCGGCTGCTGCATCACACGTGGGAACCA
>NW_895623.1:0-828 GCF_000209065.1 Trypanosoma cruzi | reverse complement strand
CAGCGTGCGGTGCAGCAGCCGCTCGAAAACGATTATCCGACTGCAGCACCCCTGTGGGCAGGAGCTCGCGAAATTCTTCCAAGCAGCGGATAGTTCCGGGTGTTTGGCGTCCAGTGTGTGAACACGCAAACAGACATTGAAAGAGAGTGTCTCTGACCACCACCATTCATAATTCGAAACAAAAATTTAGACCACAGCGTGCGGTGCAGCAGCCGCTCGAAAACGATTATCCGACTGCAGCACCCCTGTGGGCAGGAGCTCGCGAAATTCCTCCAAGCAGCGGATAGTTCCGGGTTGTTTGGCGTTCAGTGTGTGAACACGCAAACAGACAGTGAAAGAGAGTGCCTCTGACCACCACCATTCATAATTCGAAACAAAAATTTAGACCACAGCGTGCGGTGCAGCAGCCGCTCGAAAACGATTATCCGACTGCAGCACCCCTGTGGGCAGGAGCTCGCGAAATTCCTCCAAGCAGCGGATAGTTCCGGGTTGTTTGGCGTTCAGTGTGTGAACACGCAAACAGACATTGAAAGAGAGTGCCTCTGACCACCACCATTCATAATTCGAAACAAAAATTTAGACCACAGCGTGTGGTGCAGCCGCCGCTCGAAAACGATCCGCCGAGTGCAGCACCCCTGTGGGCAGGATCTCGCGAAATTCCTCCAAGCAGCGGATAGTTCCGGGTTGTTTGGTGTTCAGTGTGTGAACACGCAAACAGACATTGAAAGAGAGTGCCTCTGACCACCACCATTCATAATTCGAAACAAAAATTTAGACCACAGCGTGTGGTGCAGCAGCCGCTCGAGAGCGATCCGCCGAGTGCAGCAC
>NW_895622.1:0-828 GCF_000209065.1 Trypanosoma cruzi | reverse complement strand
TTCGGCAATTGCGGCGGTGACGACGGTGGTTCGCCCCCTCTGGGCTGCACCTCCATTGGTGCGTATCGTCGTTTGGATCGATGATATACGCATTTCAGGGTCAAAAAGCGACGTTAAATTGTGGGAAGCCCAAGTGCTTCGTAATGCGGACGGCCGTCGCGCCACGATGGGGGAGGAACGCGAATCGGGCGCCACGCAGCACACCTTTCTGTGGGTGCATTTTGATCATACTCACCAGGCGGCGTCCCTGAGAGATGAGTTTGCCCGGTCTGTGTGCGCCATGCCGTCGCTCAATTCTTTGACCATCGCGGAAATGGAGGTTACGGCGTCGCGCTTTTTGTATGCGGCCGCCATTTTGGGCACGCGCTTATGTGATCACTGCCTTTTTATCAAGGCAGTGCGACGACGGTTGTCCGCACTTAACCAAGGGATTGTGCTGGAGACATCCCCGGCCAACCTTCCGCCGGTAGCGGTTGGTTTGGATGAGAGATTGCGACACATCGTCGAGAACAATCGCAAGCGAACCATCAAGCCCACGGAAAAGGCATCGGCCGCCATCATCACGGATGCATCGCTCCATGGATGGAGAGCCGTTTTTGTTCCAGACTCCGGCGACCCCTCTGCCGTTTTTTCATGGGCGCCTGTATTGTGAGTAATTCCCTCTGGGGCGCACGTTGCATGTAGACGCCTCGTGTCCATAAGTATGACATCGTTGGCGTCGCAAAGTGCCTTTGGTTTCTCGCCGATCGACGAGAGGCTGGGCTGCCCTCGCGTAGGTGTCCGTCTGGCGAACAGCGGTGTGTAAACGGGCGCGCAGTTGGAAAGCCG
>NW_895621.1:0-828 GCF_000209065.1 Trypanosoma cruzi | reverse complement strand
GGCTGATCGTTTTCGAGCGGCTGCTGCATCACACATCGTGGTCTAAATTTTTGTTTCCAATTATGAATGATGGGGGTCAGAGGCATTCTCTGTCACTATCTGTTTGCGTGTTCACACACTGGACACCAAACAACCCTGAATTATCCGCTGCTTGGAGGAATTTCGCGAGCTCTTGCCCACACGGGTGCTGCACTCGGCTGATCGTTTTTGAGCGGCTGCTGCATCACACGTTGTGGTCTAAATTTTTGTTTCCAATTATGAATGATGGGGGTCAGAGGCACTCTCTGTCAATATCTGTTTGCGTGTTCACACACTGGACACCAAACAACCCTGAATTATCCGCTGCTTGGAGGAATTTCGCGAGCTCTTGCCCACACGGGTGCTGCACTCGGCTGATCGTTTTCGAGCGGCTGCTGCATCACACGTCGTGGTCTAAATTTTTGTTTCCAATTATGAATGATGGGGGTCAGAGGCACTCTCTGTCACTATCTGTTTGCGTGTTCACACACTGGACACCAAACAACCCTGAATTATCCGCTGCTTGGAGGAATTTCGCGAGCTCTTGCCCACACGGGTGCTGCACTCGGCTGATCGTTTTTGAGCGGCTGCTGCATCACACGTTGTGGTCTAAATTTTTGTTTCCAATTATGAATGATGGGGGTCAGAGGCACTCTCTGTCAATATCTGTTTGCGTGTTCACACACTGGACACCAAACAACCCTGAATTATCCGCTGCTTGGAGGAATTTCGCGAGCTCTTGCCCACACGGGTGCTGCACTCGGCTGATCGTTTTCGAGCGGCTGCAGCATCACACGTTGTGGTCTAAAT
>NW_895620.1:0-828 GCF_000209065.1 Trypanosoma cruzi | reverse complement strand
TCCGCTGCTTGGAGGAATTTCGCGAGCTCTTGCCCACACAGGTGCTGCACTCGGCTGATCGTTTTCGAGCGGCCGCTGCATCACACGTTGCGGTCCAAATTTTTGTTTCCGATTGTGTATGGTGGGAGTCAGAGGCACTCTCTGTCAATATCTGTTTGCGTGTTCACACACTGGACACCAAACAACCCTGAACTATCCGCTGCTTGGAGGATTTTCGCGAGCTCTTGCCCGCACGGGTGCTGCACTCGGCTGATCGTTTTCGAGCGGCCGCTGCATCACACGTTGCGGTCCAAATTTTTGTTTCCGATTGTGTATGGTGGGAGTCAGAGGCACTCTCTGTCAATATCTGTTTGCGTGTTCACACACTGGACACCAAACAACCCTGAACTATCCGCTGCTTGGAGGATTTTCGCGAGCTCTTGCCCGCACGGGTGCTGCACTCGGCTGATCGTTTTCGAGCGGCTGCTGCATCACACGTTGTGGTCCAAATTTTTGTTTCCGATTGTGAATGGTGGGAGTCAGAGACACTCTCTGTCACTATCTGTTTGCGTGTTCACACACTGGACACAAAATAACCCTGAATTATCCGCTGCTTGGAGGAATTTCGCGAGCTCTTGCCCACACGGGTGCTGCACTCGGCTGATCGTTTTCGAGCGGCTGCTGCATCACACGTTGTGGTCCAAATTTTTGTTTCCGATTGTGAATGGTGGGAGTCAGAGACACTCTCTGTCACTATCTGTTTGCGTGTTCACACACTGGACACAAAATAACCCTGAATTATCCGCTGCTTGGAGGAATTTCGAGAGCTCTTGCCCACACGGGTGCTGC
>NW_895619.1:0-828 GCF_000209065.1 Trypanosoma cruzi | reverse complement strand
TTTCGCCCCGTGGCGTGTGGCGTGTGCGACGCCGACGTGAGCTGCTTTGCTGCTGCGACGAGGGCGATGTCGGGGTCGTGCCGCTGCCGCTGTGCTGAGGGCGGGTACGGGCGCGACTGCCTGCCGGTTTACCTGCCGCACGTGGACGGGTGCAACCGCACGCCCGCCCTGCCGCTGCTGAGCCACACGGCGACGCTGACGGAGACGCGCAGTCTGACAACAACGTGGACGGCGACGCCGACACCAACACCGAGCCTGAGCACGGCGCACTACAGTCCGACGCAGTACGGGCCGACGGAGACCCTGCAGGTGACGGAGACGGTGGCGCTGCCGCCCACGCGGACCCCGACGGCGTCGCTGAGCAGCACTCCGTGGTGGAGCGAGGTGACGTGCCCGACGCTTGCCGTGACGACGACGGCGGCTGGTGGGAGCCTGACGCAGAACGACATCCGCGGCGGTGGGAGCGCCGTCCCGACACTGCTGATGGTGTCGCTGCCGCCGCCGTTTCGTTGGGCACGCGACCCGCAGCTCGGCAAGCACCTGAGCTTCGTGCCGGTGTCGACGGCGCAGCCGAGCGGGTTTGGCGGTTCTTGGGGAGCGATGCTGAGCAACGCGACGTGGATGCGCAACGCGACGAATCCGTCCACCGTCCTGGAGCTGGCTGTGCCCGTGCACCGCGGTTACTTCATTGCAGCCGACGAGACGATAGTCATTCGCTGCGACGCTGCGGCGGTGTTCGGGGGCTGCAAGGGAGTGCTGCTTGGGTCCTTCACGATCAGGTCCAACACGCTGCCCGCCGCTGCCAGCACCCTCTCGGCGATCACCGGT
>NW_895618.1:0-828 GCF_000209065.1 Trypanosoma cruzi | reverse complement strand
CCCAACGCCATTGGGACAGCGGGACGAAGCAGCCGTGAGTGTCCTTTGGAGCCAGCGGCACCTGCTGGCCGCAGTTGGGCGGTGCGAGTGGGACGCTTCACCGCACGGGTGTTGTGATGGCGCCTTGCAGCGGCTCTGGTGATGGATCCGACGCTGCAGCTCGACATGTGGTGGGGAGTGAAGTGTGGCCGCAGTGGACCATGAGCAGCACCAACATGAGGCTGAACGGTTTCCTGTGGAATTATGTTGGCGGCAGGGCGGCCGTTGATGAAAGACTACAATGTGACGATGGAGATGTTTGTTCAGGAGCCGGATGATTGCGTACAAGACCAGCGGCTTCTTGAAGAAATTTTTAACTTAACTGCGCACCAAGCGCTGGAGGCCATTACTAAGCCACTTTACGAAGGTGTGTTCTCCCTCGGGCAATGGAGGGACTATGGAAGAAAAGCATACGATCACTCCTCTTGCAAGGGGAAAACCAAACGGAGTACTCACGCAGGTACTGACGGAAGCGAGGCGGGAGGCAGAGGGAAGGCTAAGACGAACGCAAGAAATGAAATTTACCATTTCCACTAATATCGAAGATGTACTGTTTAAAGGAAGAGTTCGCGTCAATGAAATGAAGCTGAGCGACTATCTTACAAGAGAACTGGACGGCAGGGGCGTTGTGGACACCAATCGGGATGTATTGCTGGAGGAGTTTTTCAAGGACCCCACGAAGTATATCCGTGATAAGGAGCGTTGAACGAAATACAGGCATCAGGTCATTATTTGAGTATGAATCGAGCTGCAAAGGGTGAAGTTTCTTCGATGAGGGATACGCAAGCT
>NW_895617.1:0-828 GCF_000209065.1 Trypanosoma cruzi | reverse complement strand
GGGCGCCACGCGCGGCACCGACAGTGCGCCACCGGCCCAAGGGTTGTTGCGCTTCACGACCGGCGTGCCTCTTTCTCGGGGCGCCGATGCACCCAAGCGCCCAGCGTCACGGGGCGGTGGGTCTCAAGACGCACCTTTCCTGGCCAGCCGGCGAGGTCGCGGCGGGCGGGGCGGCTGTCAGACCTGTTGAGTTTGTTTTTGGCCATCACGCAAGCGCGCTCACGGGGCCACGCGCCCTCGCGCACAAGAGTCGGTTGCTTCCATCAGCAGCGGCGCGCGCCCACCACAACCCACCTCCGGGCAATTCAACCCTCTCTTTCTCTTTCTCTCTCTTGCGCTTTCGGGCGGGCCCGCCACCAACCGTTTGCACAGACAGGGCGCCAGACAGGGCAAGATGTTACGTGGGCGCCGTTGCGCAAGAAAGAAAGACGACAACAATAGCAGGAATTGGGGGGGTGGGTGGAGGGAAGCGGGCGCTCAGCCGAAAGGTGATTTTTATTGTTCCGTTCTCAATGCGTCGCTCAAACTGTTTGGACCTCGAACAACATGTCTCCATCGTAGCGCGTGTATTTGTGTGTGTGTGTGTGTGTGTGTGTGTGTGTGTGTGTGTGTGTGGGCGTGCGCGTCGCTGGGCTGCAAAACCGCACGGCGAGAGCAAAGGAACAAAGAAAAAAAAAAAAAAGGTGGGGGTGTAAAGCAAAGCACTTCAGTGTGAGCTGAGTCGGGAATTGCGTCCTCACGCGTTTTCGTCGTCAGACTGACAGGAAACTGTGGAATTTCATCACGCGTCGCAGCCGCATCTCTCACCCGTGCGGGTCCTCTCGGTTT
>NW_895616.1:0-828 GCF_000209065.1 Trypanosoma cruzi | reverse complement strand
ATCCGCTGCTTGGAGGAATTTCGCGAGCTCTTGCCCACACGGGTGCTGCACTCGGCTGATCGTTTTCGAGCGGCTGCTGCATCACACGTCGTGGTCTAAATTTTTGTTTCCAATTATGAATGGTGGGGGTCAGAGGTACTCTCTGTCAATATCTGTGTGCGTGTTCATACACTGGACACCAAACAACCCTGAATTATCCGCTGCTTGGGGGAATTTCGCGAGCTCTTGCCCACACGGGTGCTGCACTCGGCTGATCGTTTTCGAGCGGCTGCTACACCACACGTCGTGGTCTAAATTTTTGTTTCCGATTGTGAATGGTGGGGGTCAGAGGTACTCTCTGTCAATATCTGTTTGCGTGTTCACATACTGGACACCAAACAACCCTGAACTATCCGCTGCTTGGAGGAATTTCGCGAGCTCTTGCCCACACGGGTGCTGCACTCGGCTGATCGTTTTCGAGCGGCTGCTGCATCACACGTCGTGGTCTAAATTTTTGTTTCCAATTATGAATGGTGGGGGTCAGAGGTACTCTCTGTCAATATCTGTGTGCGTGTTCATGCACTGGACACCAAACAACCCTGAACTATCCGCTGCTTGGAGGAATTTCGCGAGCTCTTGCCCACACGGGTGCTGCACTCGGCTGATCGTTTTCGAGCGGCTGCTGCATCACACGTCGTGGTCTAAATTTTTGTTTCCAATTATGAATGGTGGGGGTCAGAGACGCTCTCTGTTAATATCTGTTTGCGTGTTCATGCACTGGACACCAAACAACCCTGAATTATCCGCTGCTTGGGGGAATTTCGCGAGCTCTTGCCCACCACGGGTGCT
>NW_895615.1:0-828 GCF_000209065.1 Trypanosoma cruzi | reverse complement strand
AGAGTAAACAAATGGCACTGAGCGGCACACCGGTAAGCCAAAAATACGCAATCACCAATAAAAAAGCCGGCGATCACCCAGCAGGCACATCAAGCCTCCTAAAACCAACCTGGAATAGACAAAAAAAGGGGGGGGGGGGCAATCATAGAAAACAAAGATCCGCCCCCCCAAACAGGAAAAGCATTAAAAAAAAACGCGATCCTATTTTTTGTCCTTACTGCCGGGGTTGGCCGCCGCAGGGAATAAAAAAGAGTAGGGCGGTGGCCCCGGACGAGAGATACATGACGACGTGTCGAATTATCCAAGTTGCAGCGGCTGCCCCGGACGAGAGATACATGACGACGTGTCGAATTATCCAAGTTGCGGCGGTCCGCCCCGAACGAGAGATACATGACAACGAATCGAGGTATCCACGCTGCGGCGGCGCACCCCAAACATGTCGCTTTCGTTTTCCAGGGGACAACGCAAATGTGCTCGATTGTTCGAAGATCGAACTTAACACCTTACGTGAAAATGGGTCGCGCGACCACATTTTTTTTAGCTCAGTGGCAAAACAAGCTCACAATTTCATCCGGGGTGCGGGTTCGAGCCCCGAAGAAGCCTAAGTTTTTTTCCTTTTTTTTTTGGAATTCTTGTTTCTTATTGCTTTTTAAACTTCTGGTTTGCAGGACGGTGTGCGAGTTCTGCAATCGCACTGATTCCATCAGTTTCGTGGTGTGTGCGGCTGCGGCTGCGGTGGTGGCCGCGTGAGAGTGAGTGAGAGAGCGCCATGCACCGCCCGCACACACACTCGTCTTTCACCCACTCTCTGTGTGTGTCCCCTTGCAT
>NW_895614.1:0-828 GCF_000209065.1 Trypanosoma cruzi | reverse complement strand
GCGCACAGCTGCTCTGCAAGTATAGGCGCTGACAAACACACACACACATGCACACACATGCCGTGCTTAAAACGCTGAGAATGCACGCACGCACAGGATTGTGGCTGCTGAGGCCCTCGCGAGGGGGAAAAAACCTGCATTTTTTTTTTTTTGACATGTTGCTCGGTGTGTGCTGACGCGTGACGAATAACAACACGCCCCAATAAGCAGAAAAGAAGTAAAACAAAATGGCGCTGAGCGGCACACCGGTAAGCCAAAAATACGCAATCACCAATAAAAAAGCCGGCGATCACCCAGCAGGCACATCAAGCGTCCTCAAAACCAACCTGGAACAGACAAAAAAAAAGAGGCAATCATAGAAAACAAAGATCCCCGCCCCCAAACAGGAAAAACATTAAAGAAAACGCGATTCTTTTTTTTGTCCTTACTGCCGGGGTTGGCCGCCGCAAGAAATAAAAAATGGTAGGGCGGTGGCCCCGGACGCTAGATACAGCACGACGTGTCGAATTATCCAAGTTGCAGCGGCTGCCCCGGACGTTAGATACGGGACGACGTGTCGAATTATCCAAGTTGCAGCGGCTGCCCCGGACGTTAGATACAGCACGACGTGTCGAATTATCCAAGCTGCAGCGGTGGCCTCGGGCGTTAGATATAATGACGACTTACAGTAGTAACCACGCTGCGGCTGCGCATCCTAAACACGTCTTTTTCGTTTTCCAGGGGACAACGCAAATGTGCTCGATTGTTCGAAGATCGACATTAATACTTTACGTGAAAAGGAGTCGCGCGACCGCATTTTTTTAGCTCAGTGGCAAACACGCTCACAAT
>NW_895613.1:0-828 GCF_000209065.1 Trypanosoma cruzi | reverse complement strand
GAAAAGGGGTCGCGCGACCGCATTTTTATAGCTCAGTGGCAAACACGCTCACAATGTCATCCGGGGACGCGGGTTCGATTCCCGAAGAAGCCTAAGTTTTTTCCATTTTTTTTTGAATTCTTGTTTCATATTGCTTTTTAAACTTCTGGTTTGCAGGACGGTGTGCGAGTTCTGCAATCGCACTGATTCCATCTGTTTCGTGGTTTGTGCGGCTGCGGCTGCGGTGGTGGCCGCGTGAGAGTGAGTGTGAGAGAGCCATGCACCGCCCGCACACACACTCTTCCTTCTCTCTCTGTGTGTGTGTGTCCCCTTGCATGGACTCTCGCCCTCGCCTCACCCCACGAGGCACACACATAATGTGCCCATTGTATATATGCATGCACACCCATGCAGGCCCGTTGGTGCTCTCTTTTGCACGACACGCACCGCTGCCGTCCTGCCTGGCTGCATGGACGGAGCACCGTAACTGTTTCTGTTTTGTTTTTATTGCATTGAGTGGGCGACCTCTCTCTCTCTCCCTCTGTGTGTGTGTTTTGCTTTACGGGAGTAATGAGAGTGTGTGTGCGCTGGTCGTCCCACGCTTCGGCTTTTTGTTTTGTTTTCCTTTTTGATTTTGTGGTTGAGTGCACCCATTCCGCGGCTGCGTGTGTGTGTGTGTGTGTGCGATGATATGAGTAATTTGCGTGTGTGCTATCTGCCTCTCTCTGCCGTTGCTTTCTTCAGACTCTCTTGTGGCGCACAGCTGCTCCGCAAGTATAGGCGCTGCCAAACACACAAGCACATGCACACACACATGCCGTGTTAAAACGCTGAGAATGCACGCACGCA
>NW_895612.1:0-828 GCF_000209065.1 Trypanosoma cruzi | reverse complement strand
GGACTCTCTGTCATATCTGTTTGCGTGTTCACACACTTGGACACCAAACAACCCTGAACTATCCGCTGCTTGGAGGATTTTCGCGAGCTCTTGCCCACACGGGTGCTGCACTCGGCTGATCGTTTTCGAGCGGCTGCTGCATCACACGTTGTGGTCCAAATTTTTGTTTCCGATTGTGAATGGTGGGAGTCAGAGGCACTCTCTGTCAATATCTGTTTGCGTGTTCACACACTGGACACCAAACAACCCTGAATTATCCGTTGCTTGGAGGAATTTCGCGAGCTCTTGCCCACACGGGTGCTGCACTCGGCTGATCGTTTTCGAGCGGCCGCTGCATCACACGTTGTGGTCTAAATTTTTGTTTCCGATTGTGAATGGTGGGAGTCAGAGACACTCTCTGTCAATATCTGTTTGCGTGTTCACACACTGGACACCAAACAACCCTGAATTATCCGTTGCTTGGAGGAATTTCGCGAGCTCTTGCCCACACGGGTGCTGCACTCGGCTGATCGTTTTCGAGCGGCCGCTGCATCACACGTTGTGGTCCAAATTTTTGTTTCCAATTATGAATGGTGGGAGTCAGAGACACTCTCTGTCAATATCTGTTTGCGTGTTCACACACTGGACACCAAACAACCCTGAACTATCCGCTGCTTGGAGGAATTTCGCGAGCTCTTGCCCACACGGGTGCTGCACTCGGCTGATCGTTTTCGAGCGGCCGCTGCATCACACGTTGTGGTCTAAATTTTTGTTTCCGATTGTGAATGGTGGGAGTCAGAGACACTCTCTGTCAATATCTGTTTGCGTGTTCACACACTGGACACCAAA
>NW_895611.1:0-828 GCF_000209065.1 Trypanosoma cruzi | reverse complement strand
TCATCTGACAATGCCTGCACTACTGATAAGATCACGGCTGGGCTGGTTGGCTTTTTGTCTGGCAGCTTCTCCGAGAACACATGGAGGGACGAGTACCTCGGGGTGAACGCCACAGTAAAGGGGAATGATGGTGGGGCAACAAAGACTTCAGATGGTGTGACCTTCCATGGAGCGTGGGCGGAGTGGCCCGTTGGCGCGCAGGGGGAGAATCGGCTGTACCACTTTGCGAACTACAACTTCACTCTTGTGGCGACGGTGTCCATCGACGGTGTACCGGAGGGAGATACTCCCATTCCTTTGATGGGTGCGAAGATGAATGACGGTAAGAATACTGTGCTCCTGGGACTGTCGTACAGCAACAAAAATAAGTGGCAATTGCGGTGCGGTGACGAAAAGACGACTGAGCACAGCAGCAGTTGGAAGCCAGAGACAACACACCAGGTGGCTATTGTGCTACAGAACAGCACCCAGGGCACCGCGTACGTTGATGGTCAGCGTGTGGGTGGGGATGCGCCATGTACATTGGGAAGCACGGAATCCCAAGAGATTTCCCACTTCTACATTGGAGGGGATGGAGGCAGCGCGGGGAGCCGAGAAGGTGTGTCTGTGACGGTGACGAACGTCCTGCTGTACAACCGCCCGTTGAGTTCCGCGGAGATGACTGCGCTTAAAATGAAAAGCGTTAATATTCCAAGGCTGGATCATGCGAAAACAGAGCCGAGGGGTACTGCGTCTACTCTCGCCGGGCAACAGCCGTCGGAATGGGGGCATTTGGTGGGAAGCAGTAAAGATGCGAGTGGTGGTGTGGAGGGGGCCGATTCACAGATC
>NW_895610.1:0-828 GCF_000209065.1 Trypanosoma cruzi | reverse complement strand
CGACGTGTGATGTAGCAGCCGGCTCGAAAACGATCAGCCGAGTGCAGCACCCGTGTGAGCAAGAGCTCGCGAAATTCCTCCAAGCAGCGGATAATTCAGGGTTGTTTGGCGTCCAGTATGTGAACACGCAAACAGATAGTGACAGAGAGCGTCTCTGACCCCCACCATTCATAATTTGAAACAAAAATTTAGACCACGACGTGTGATGCAGCAGCCGCTCGAAAACGATCAGCCTAGTGCAGCACCCTTGTGGGCAAGAGCTCGCGAAATTCCTCCAAGCAGCGGATAATTCAGGGTTGTTTGGTGTCCAGTGTGTGAACACGCAAACAGATATTGACAGAGAGTGCCTCTGACCCCCATCATTCATAATCGGAAACAAAAATTTAGACCACGACATGTGATGTAGCAGCCGCTCGAAAACGATCAGCCGAGTGCAGCACCCGTGTGGGCAAGAGCTCGCGAAATTCCTCCAAGCAGCGGATAATTCAGGGTTGTTTGGTGTCCAGTGTGTGAACACGCAAACAGATATTGACAGAGAGTGCCTCTGACCCCCATCATTCATAATTGGAAACAAAAATTTAGACCACGACATGTGATGTAGCAGCCGCTCGAAAACGATCAGCCGAGTGCAGCACCCGTGTGGGCAAGAGCTCGCGAAATTCCTCCAAGCAGCGGATAGTTCAGGGTTGTTTGGTGTCCAGTGTGTGAACACGCAAACAGATATTGACAGAGAGTGCCTCTGACCCCCATCATTCATAATTGGAAACAAAAATTTAGACCACGACGTGTGATGTAGCAGCCGCTCGAAACGATCAGCCTAGTGCAGCA
>NW_895609.1:0-828 GCF_000209065.1 Trypanosoma cruzi | reverse complement strand
GCCTCGTTGTGTGTGCGGGGCACCATCCATTGCCCCCTGCTGTGCGGCATGATGCCAATCTGTGAGGACTGTGCCGTGGCCGACTGTGCCGTGGGCTTGGGTGGGCCCCGTTCTTCTCGTTGCGGCTGCCTGTGTGCTGTGCGCACGGCAGTTTCTTGCGGAGCAGCGTGGATGACGCTGCTTCTGCGTGCGTTGTGCGGCTGACTCCTTCTCCACGTTTCTTCACCCTCGCACGAGGGGGCGTCGTCCGTCACCCGCCCGTGCTGTTTGCTGCAATGTGCGCGCTCTTTCTTTGCTTCGTCCCCACACGCGTCTATTTGAGGGGTGCGGCTCCGAGTGCTCCTTCCGTCTGTTGTTTTATACATTCGTCGTCGTCACGGGGGCGGTGCCACAGGAGCGGCGGCGGAGCGGCTGCGCTGGAGGGTGCGAGTGTCGCCAGGGACAAACGACTGGCGGCGACGAGGCGTGGGTGCCCGGCAGAGTGGTTGGGCCCTGTTGCATCCGGTTGGTTGTTTTATTCGGCAGCGAAGTGCCCCGCTTTCTTTCCTGACGGGCGCGGGACTCGCTCGGTGTGTGTGTTGCCGTGTGGCAGACGCGCCCCACTCCTTCCCTTTTCTCCGGTTGTCTCAGTGCGCGTGGATCGTGGCGGGGAATACTGCGGGACGACGATGATGTGATGACCCTCTCTCTCTCTCTCTGTGTGTGTGCGCAGACGGTGCCATTGTTTCTTTTTTTGCTTCCGCTTTTTTTGCACCTCCTCACCTTTCACACACACACACGAAGGAGGAGGGCGATCAAAAGCTAATTGCTACTGTGCACTTTGAAGGC
>NW_895608.1:0-828 GCF_000209065.1 Trypanosoma cruzi | reverse complement strand
ACTTCATTGTAGTCAACCTCTTCCGTGGCCCCCATGGCCTCCTTCATCGCCAACGCTCCCTCACGTTCCCAGTATGCTCGCTTTGTCTCATACTGAGGCCCTTGCTCTAGTGCCAACATATTCAAATCACATAGTAGTGAGAGATGGCCCCAGCAAAGTGCATTAGGCTTGGCATCCGCCGCGGCGTGCAAGTAGACGGCGGCCTCATCAAAGCGATTATGCGCAAGAAGCAGGTCCCCATAACCAAGGAGAGAGTCCACGTACATTGGGTCATGGGCAATCGCCTCGCGGTAGCATTGTTCTGCACGTGTGGCATCACTAACACGAACAAAAAAATTAGCCGCATCATTCCACACAGCGGGAAAGTTGGCTGAAGAACTACAACTGGCAATTCTGGCCTGATGACATTTTGCCGCTTGCTCATGTTCACGCAATGTCTCAGCCTCCTCCGCCCGTTCCAGCCAAATACGCCCCGTCACCCCAGAGGAATCTCCATCTTGGGAATACTGCAGTCCTACGGATGCTCTGTTGCCATCTTTTCTCATGCCTCTTCCTACATTCCCTGTCAAGTTTTGCAACGTGGTGTGCACGCAATCAAGAAGATACACGTATAATTCATTTATAAGTTCACTCATGGCTTCTTGCGATGCGTCTTGGCTGCGAAAAAACTTCTCTCGCACCACCTTGATTACCAATGGCATCAGTTGTTCCTTGTATGCTGCCAATTGTCCTGTTGTTTGAAAAGTCCAAAAAAGTCGCTCGTCAATTCTTTCACCTCCCTGCGCCTTCGCAGCCCTGTAATCTTGCATGATCTGTTTTGCAATTGCC
>NW_895607.1:0-828 GCF_000209065.1 Trypanosoma cruzi | reverse complement strand
CTACACCAGCAACGTGGACTAGGACCAACAGGTGGCAAACATCACTGGAAGGGACAGACAAGCTCAACAGAGTACAAGGTGGAAATACGCGAAGAAGATAAAGTTCTGCGGCCACCACCACCACCACCAATGGAATAGGGAACAATGGGTTGTATATGGACTCTCTCTCTCTTTCTCTCTGTGTGTGTCTGTGTGTACATTTTTTTTTTTTTTTTACTGTCGACTGAAGGATGAGAACAACGTGGATGAAAGGAAACGGCATCGTATTCGATCTTTCACTTCTTGTTATTATCACAGTTGGACGTAGTTTATTTTCATATTTACATTCAGTATATATATATATATATATATATATATATATATATATTGATAGAAATTTGGAGAGAATATTTTCTACACGCTCATTTGTTTTTCTTTTTCTTTTTCTTTTTTTTTTTCTTTCTTGTTGCTTCAAGGTGAAAGCTATCCCATCTTGGAAGGATTAGAGGACCCTTAGTCTTTTTTTTTTTCTTTTCATTATTATTTGTTGCCGTGGAGTTGTGGGTAGTGAGAAGAAGAGAGGTGGGGGGTTGGGGTGAATTGTTTTCCGCATTCATCGAACACGAACATACGCAGACGCAGGGAAGAAGGTGAGGGAAATAAAGGGAGAGAGGGAGAGAGAGAGAGAGAGAGAGAGGTGTTGGGTCCCTTGTAAATTGTTCCGGCCGCACGTCTCTTCCTGTGCCCCCCTTCCCCACCCCTTTGCCATTTGTGCCAACGGAGTCGCACTGCACCCATCCGGTTGGGAACCGTGTGTTATTTTTTTTAATTTTTACGCCATGACTAAAC
>NW_895606.1:0-828 GCF_000209065.1 Trypanosoma cruzi | reverse complement strand
TCTGACCACCACCATTCATAATTCGAAACAAAAATTTAGACCACAACGTGCGGTGCAGCGGCCGCTCGAAAACGATCCGGCGAGTGCAGCACCCTTGTGGGCAAGATCTCGCGAAACTCCTCCAAGCAGCGGATAGTTCAGGGTTGTTTGGCGTCCAGTGTGTGAACACGCAAACAGACATTGAAAGAGAGTGCCTCTGACCACCACCATTCATAATTCGAAACAAAAATTTAGACCACAACGTGCGGTGCAGCGGCCGCTCGAAAACGATCCGGCGAGTGCAGCACCCTTGTGGGCAAGATCTCGCGAAATTCCTCCAAGCAGCGGATAGTTCAGGGTTGTTTGGCGTCCAGTGTGTGAACACGCAAACAGACATTGAAAGAGAGTGCCTCTGACCACCACCATTCATAATTCGAAACAAAAATTTAGACCACAACGTGCGGTGCAGCGGCCGCTCGAAAACGATCCGCCGAGTGCAGCACCCTTGTGGGCAAGAGCTCGCGAAACTCCTCCAAGCAGCGGATAGTTCAGGGTTGTTTGGCGTCCAGTGTGTGAACATGCAAACAGACATTGAAAGAGAGTGTCTCTGACCACCACCATTCATAATTCGAAACAAAAATTTAGACCACAACGTGCGGTGCAGCAGCCGCTCGAAAACGATCCGCCGAGTGCAGCACCCTTGTGGGCAAGATCTCGCGAAATTCCTCCAAGCAGCGGATAGTTCAGGGTTGTTTGGCGTCCAGTGTGTGAACACGCAAACAGACATTGAAAGAGAGTGTCTCTGACCACCACCATTCATAATTCGAAACAAAAATTTAGACCACAACG
>NW_895605.1:0-828 GCF_000209065.1 Trypanosoma cruzi | reverse complement strand
TTTTGTTTCGAATTATGAATGTGGTGGTCAGAGGCACTCTCTTTCAATGTCTGTTGCGTGTTTCACACACTGAACGCCAAACAACCCGGAACTATCCGCTGCTTGGAGGAATGTCGCGAGATCTTGCCCACAAGGGTGCTGCAGTCGGATAATCGTTTTCGAGCGGCTGCTGCACCACACGCTGTGGTCTAAATTTTTGTTTCGAATTATGAATGGTGGTGGTCAGAGGCACTCTCTTTCAATGTCTGTTTGCGTGTTCACACACTGGACGCCAAACAACCCTGAACTATCCGCTGCTTGGAGGAATGTCGCGAGATCTTGCCCACAAGGGTGCTGCAGTCGGATAATCGTTTTAGAGTGGCTGCTGCACCACACGCTGTGGTCTAAATTTTTGTTTCGAATTATGAATGGTGGTGGTCAGAGGCACTCTCTTTCAATGTCTGTTTGCGTGTTCACACACTGGACGCCAAACAACCCTGAATTATCTGCTGCTTGGAGGAATGTCGCGAGATCTTGCCCACAAGGGTGCTGCACTCGGCGGATCGTTTTCGAGCGGCTGCTGCACCACACGCTGTGGTCTAAATTTTTGTTTCGAATTATGAATGGTGGTGGTCAGAGGCACTCTCTTTCAATGTCTGTTTGCGTGTTCACACACTGGACGCCAAACAACCCTGAACTATCCGCTGCTTGGAGGAATTTCGCGAGATCTTGCCCACAAGGGTGCTGCACTCGGCGGATCGTTTTCGAGTGGCTGCTGCACCACACGTTGTGGTCTAAATTTTTGTTTCAAATTATGAATGGTGGTGGTCAGAGGCAAATCTTTCAATG
>NW_895604.1:0-828 GCF_000209065.1 Trypanosoma cruzi | reverse complement strand
ACACAAAAAAGCACAGACGCCATCACACCAGTGAAATCATCGCTCTCCCACCGCCCACGCAGCTCCACACAGCCACCATGCAGAGTGGCGGAATCCCGGAAAAAAGAAACATGACCACTGGCACCGCTCCTGTTACCGAATGGCTCCATCACATGGCAATCCCGATGCCGTGAAAAAAACACAAGAGCCGAGACAGACCACGTGACAGCGATACGACCGCCAGTCATCAAGCGCGTCCAAAAGGCGTTGGTGTTGGTGGTGCGGAAACGGAGTGAAAAGCTCGCCGGTCCCCAGCAATCAAAGCGTGGTTTCTAGTCCACGCGAGTCGGCATTGTGCAGCAAGCAGCGGCACCATGAGCACACGGCATTGCACAAAGAAGGGAACAAGGAAGCACGGCGGCAGCACTTGTTCACGGGGAAAAGGGTCCACACCGATTGTACATTCCGAGTGGCTCACAGACATCCGGATGGTAGTCGTGCAGATGCCGCGCGGCGGGTGTGACTGCAGTGGACTGAGAAGACGAAGAGAGGGGACAGAGACGCAGTGCGGCCCTCATCCACCTCGGTTGACTGTGACACCGGTTACTTCATCCCGTCACATCGCCTGCAGCAAAGACCGTCACCGTCAGCGGCGGTCGGTGCCTTCCCTCTCCCACTGGAGCGCAACTACACCGACGCAGTCGCTTGCCCACTCCCTCACCAAAACAACGAGGGAGCAACGGCAAAAGATGCCACACGCATGGCAGAAATGCAGTCGCGGAGTCTCACAGCTGCCAAAAAAAAAAAAAAAGACTCTCTCAGATGTTGTAGTACCCACGTATTCGCGCA
>NW_895603.1:0-827 GCF_000209065.1 Trypanosoma cruzi | reverse complement strand
CGATTGTGAATGGTGGGAGTCAGAGACACTCTCTGTCAATATCTGTTTGCGTGTTCACACACTGGACACCAAACAACCATGAACTATCCGCTGCTTGGAGGAATTTCGCGAGCTCTTGCCCACACGGGTGCTGCACTCGGCTGATCGTTTTCGAGCGGCCGCTGCATCACACGTTGTGGTCCAAATTTTTGTTTCCGATTGTGAATGGTGGGAGTCAGAGACACTCTCTGTCAATATCTGTTTGCGTGTTCACACACTGGACACCAAACAACCCTGAACTATCCGCTGCTTGGAGGAATTTCGCGAGCTCTTGCCCACACGGGTGCTGCACTCGGCTGATCGTTTTCGAGCGGCCGCTGCATCACACGTTGTGGTCCAAATTTTTGTTTCCGATTGTGAATGGTGGGAGTCAGAGACACTCTCTGTCAATATCTGTTTGCGTGTTCACACACTGGACACCAAACAACCCTGAACTATCCGCTGCTTGGAGGAATTTCGCGAGCTCTTGCCCACACGGGTGCTGCACTCGGCTGATCGTTTTCGAGCGGCCGCTGCATCACACGTTGTGGTCCAAATTTTTGTTTCCGATTGTGAATGGTGGGAGTCAGAGACACTCTCTGTCAATATCTGTTTGCGTGTTCACACACTGGACACCAAACAACCCTGAACTATCCGCTGCTTGGAGGAATTTCGCGAGCTCTTGCCCACACGGGTGCTGCACTCGGCTGATCGTTTTCGAGCGGCCGCTGCATCACACGTTGTGGTCCGAAATTTTTGTTTCCGATTGTGAATGGTGGGGAGTCAAGAGACACTCTCTGTCAATATCT
>NW_895602.1:0-827 GCF_000209065.1 Trypanosoma cruzi | reverse complement strand
TCTCTGTCACTATCTGTTTGCGTGTTCACACACTGGACACCAAACAACCCTGAACTATCCGCTGCTTGGAGGAATTTCGCGAGCTCTTGCCCACGAGGGTGCTGCACTCGGCTGATCGTTTTCGAGCGGCCGCTGCATCACACGTTGTGGTCTAAATTTTCGTTTCCGATTGTGAATGGTGGGAGTCAGAGGCACTCTCTGTCACTATCTGTTTGCGTGTTCACACACTGGACACCAAACAACCCTGAACTATCCGCTGCTTGGAGGAATTTCGCGAGCTCTTGCCCACGAGGGTGCTGCACTCGGCTGATCGCTTTCGAGCGGCTGCTGCATCACACGTTGTGGTCTAAATTTTTGTTTCCGATTGTGAATGGTGGGAGTCAGAGACACTCTCTGTCACTATCTGTTTGCGTGTTCACACACTGGACACCAAACAACCCTGAACTATCCGCTGCTTGGAGGAATTTCGCGAGCTCTTGCCCACGAGGGTGCTGCACTCGGCTGATCGTTTTCGAGCGGCCGCTGCATCACACGTTGTGGTCTAAATTTTTGTTTCCGATTGTGAATGGTGGGAGTCAGAGACACTCTCTGTCACTATCTGTTTGCGTGTTCACACACTGGACACCAAACAACCCTGAACTATCCGCTGCTTGGAGGAATTTCGCGAGCTCTTGCCCACGAGGGTGCTGCACTCGGCTGATCGCTTTCGAGCGGCTGCTGCATCACACGTTGTGGTCCAAATTTTTGTTTCCGATTATGAATGGTGGGAGTCAGAGGCAGTCTCTGTCACTATCTGTTTGCGTGTTCACACACTGGACACCAAACAA
>NW_895601.1:0-827 GCF_000209065.1 Trypanosoma cruzi | reverse complement strand
CGCAGCCATTACTCCCCAGTATCCCCAACAGCATAAATAAATATAAAGCACTTAAAAAGCAGGCAGCCTCCCAGTTGGGGGCCGCGGGCAATGGCCCCGCAAAAAACAAATGAGAGGGAGCCACGTGTGCGGTGAGGAACACGAGCGTTGCACCGCACACAAAGCCAATTAGTGAAAATAAACCCACAATGCGAGTGGCACTGCAACGACACGGCGGCGTGATGCCCCGTGGGGAGTATCGATGCAGACCAGCACATCGCGTGCAGGAAGAGTTGCTTCCCCCACCGAGCAGAGAGGAAAAACGGCCTCAGCAGCCCAGCGATGAGAGGTCGCCTGCACCTCCTCGCGGCACCTGCAAGCTCGACAGACACAAAGATGCAGGTGACGCTCTGCTGCACGCATGGCGGCCGCTGCATCCTTCACAATGGCAATCGCATCCTGTCGCACCGCACGCCGCAGCGGGTGCGCACAGTCTCCGTCCTCCTTCCCGCCTTTCCCTCTTCCTGAGAACTCATCGGTGGACGTGGCACACCCACCGACATGTCAGAAATCACTTGTTTTTCCTCTTCCCTTGCACATCGCACAGCAGCACCGCCAAACGCATGCCACTCCTTCTCTCGCGGATTCCCCTCAGACACGCCTCCCGCCACATGCATCAACCCACAGCCACACAGTCCGTAAACGCCACGCAGCCGCCCCGCATGATGCCGCCGCACACACCAACACGGCACCACGCCACTCGGCGCAAGCAGTGTCTGGACACACAGAACAGGTTGCCCCAGCGAACAACAGCCCCCTCCAGGCAGTGAGGCAGGACTCGTCGCTAA
>NW_895600.1:0-827 GCF_000209065.1 Trypanosoma cruzi | reverse complement strand
GTCCAAATTTTTGTTTCCGATTGTGAATGGTAGGATTCAGAGACACTCTCTGTCACTATCTGTTTGCGTGTTCACACACTGGACACCAAACAACCCTGAACTATCCGCTGCTTGGAGGAATTTCGCGAGCTCTTGCCCACAAGGGTGCTGCACTCGGCTGATCGTTTTCGAGCGGCTGCTGCATCACACGTTGTGGTCCAAATTTTTGTTTCCAATTATGAATGGTGGGAGTCAGAGGTACTCTCTGTCAATATCTGTTTGCGTGTTCACACACTGGACACCAAACAACCCTGAACTATCCGCTGCTTGGAGGAATTTCGCGAGCTCTTGCCCACACGGGTGCTGCACTCGGCTGATCGTTTTCGAGCGGCCGCTGCATCACACGTTGTGGTCCAAATTTTTGTTTCCGATTGTGAATGGTGGGAGTCAGAGACACTCTCTGTCAATATCTGTTTGCGTGTTCACACACTGGACACCAAACAACCCTGAATTATCCGCTGCTTGGAGGAATTTCGCGAGCTCTTGCCCACAAGGGTGCTGCACTCGGCTGATCGTTTTCGAGCGGCTGCTGCATCACACGTTGTGGTCCAAATTTTTGTTTCCGATTGTGAATGGTGGGAGTCAGAGACACTCTCTGTCAATATCTGTTTGCGTGTTCACACACTGGACACCAAACAACCCTGAACTATCCGCTGCTTGGAGGAATTTCACGAGCTCTTGCCCACACGGGTGCTGCAGTCGGCTGATCGTTTTCGAGCGGCCGCTGCATCACACGTTGTGGTCCAAATTTTTGTTTCCGATTGTGAATGGTGGGAGTCAGAGACACT
>NW_895599.1:0-827 GCF_000209065.1 Trypanosoma cruzi | reverse complement strand
TGTGTGAACACGCAAAACAGATATTGACAGAGAGTGCTTCTGACTCCCACCATTCACAATCGGAAACAAAAATTTAGACCACAACGTGTGATGCAGCGGCCGCTCGAAAACGATCAGCCGAGTGCAGCACCCTTGTGGGCAAGAGCTCGCGAAATTCCTCCAAGCAGCGGATAGTTCAGGGTTGTTTGGTGTCCAGTGTGTGAACACGCAAACAGATATCGACAGAGAGTGCCTCTGACTCCCACCATTCACAATCGGAAACAAAAATTCAGACCACAACGTGTGATGCAGCAGCCGCTCGAAAACGATCAGCCGAGTGCAGCACCCTTGTGGGCAAGAGCTCGCGAAATTCCTCCAAGCAGCGGATAATTCAGGGTTGTTTGGTGTCCAGTGTGTGAACACGCAAACAGATATCGACAGAGAGTGCCTCTGACTCCCACCATTCACAATCGGAAACAAAAATTTGGACCACAACGTGTGATGCAGCGGCCGCTCGAAAACGATCAGCCGAGTGCAGCACCCGTGTGGGCAAGAGCTCGCGAAATTCCTCCAAGCAGCGGATAGTTCAGGGTTGTTTGGTGTCCAGTGTTTGAACACGCAAACAGATGGTGACAGAGAGTGCCTCTGACTCCCACCATTCACAATCGGAAACAAAAATTTAGACCACAACGTGTGATGCAGCGGCCGCTCGAAAACGATCAGCCGAGTGCAGCACCCGTGTGGGCAAGAGCTCGCGAAATTCCTCCAAGCAGCGGATAGTTCAGGGTTGTTTGGTGTCCAGTGTTTGAACACGCAAACAGATATCGACAGAGAGTGCCTCTGACTCC
>NW_895598.1:0-827 GCF_000209065.1 Trypanosoma cruzi | reverse complement strand
CACAGTGGTGCTGCAGTCGGCGGATCGTTTTCGAGCGGCTGCTGCACCACATGTTGTGGTCTAAATTTGTGTTGCGAATTATGAATGGTGGTGGTCAGAGACACTCTCTTTCAATGTCTGTTTGCGTGTTCACACTCCGGACACCAAACAACCCTGAATTATCCGCTGCTTGGAGGAACTTCGCGAGATCTTGCCCACAGTGGTGCTGCAGTCGGCGGATCGTTTTCGAGCGGCTGCTGCACCACATGTTGTGGTCTAAATTTTTGTTTCGAATTATGAATGGTGGTGGTCTGAGACACTCTCTTTCAATGTCTGTTTGCGTGTTCACACTCTGGACACCAAACAACCCTGAATTATCCGCTGCTTGGAGGAACTTCGCGAGATCTTGCCCACAGGGGTGCTGCAGTCGGCGGATCGTTTTCGAGCGGCTGCTGCACCACATGCTGTGGTCTAAATTTTTGTTGCGAATTATGAATGGTGGTGGTCAGAGACACTCTCTTTCAATGTCTGTTTGCGTGTTCACACTCCGGACACCAAACAACCCTGAATTATCCGCTGCTTGGAGGAATTTCGCGAGATCTTGCCCACAGTGGTGCTGCAGTCGGCGGATCGTTTTCGAGCGGCTGCTGCACCACACGTTGTGGTCTAAATTTTTTTTTCGAATTATGGATGGTGGGAGTCTGAGACACTCTCTTTCAATGTCTGTTTGCGTGTTCACACACTGGACACCAAACAACCCTGAACTATCCGCTGCTTGGAGGAATTTCGCGAGATCTTGCCCACAGGGGTGATGCACTCGGCGGATCGTTTTCGAGCGGCTGCTGCAC
>NW_895597.1:0-827 GCF_000209065.1 Trypanosoma cruzi | reverse complement strand
TCTCGCGAAATTCCTCCAAGCAGCGGATAGTTCCGGGTTGTTTGGCGTTCAGTGTGTGAACACGCAAACAGACATTGAAAGAGAGTGTCTCTGACCACCACCATTCATAATTCGAAACAAAAATTTAGACCACAACGTGTGGTGCAGCAGCCACTCGAAAACGATTATCCGAGTGCAGCACCCCTGTGGGCAAGATCTCGCGAAATTCCTCCAAGCAGCGGATAGTTCCGGGTTGTTTGGCGTTCAGTGTGTGAACACGCAAACAGACATTGAAAGAGAGTGTCTCTGACCACCACCATTCATAATTCGAAACAAAAATTTAGACCACAGCGTGTGGTGCAGCAGCCGCTCGAAAACGATTATCCGAGTGCAGCACCGTTGTGGGCAAGAGCTCGCGAAATTCCTCCAAGCAGCGGATAATTCAGGGTTGTTTGGTGTCCAGTGTGTGAACACGCAAACAGACATTGAAAGAGAGTGTCTCTGACCACCACCATTCATAATTCGAAACAAAAACATAGACCACAACGTGTGGTGCAGCAGCCACTCGAAAACGATTATCCGAGTGCAGCACCGTTGTGGGCAAGATCTCGCGAAATTCCTCCAAGCAGCGGATAGTTCCGGGTTGTTTGGCGTCCAGTGTGTGAACACGCAAACAGACATTGAAAGAGAGTGCCTCTGACCACCACCATTCATAATTCGAAACAAAAATTTAGACCACAGCGTGTGGTGCAGCAGCCGCTCGAAAGCGATCCGCCGAGTGCAGCACCCCTGTGGGCAAGAGCTCGCGAAATTCCTCCAAGCAGCGGATAGTTCCGGGTTGTTTGGTG
>NW_895596.1:0-827 GCF_000209065.1 Trypanosoma cruzi | reverse complement strand
CACATCACGCTAGTCAACTGCTGTACTTCGCCAACACCACAAACGCAGCAATTCGAAGGGACGCACGGCGAGCTCACACCCTCCCTCTCCGCAAGGGCCTCAGAAAAATCCTGTGCGTGCTTTCACACCACAGCCAAATTGTGTAAAAAATGGCATGTGCATTTGTGAGTGTTTGTGTTTGGCAGCGCCTATACTTGCAGCGCAGCTGTGCGCCACAAGAGAGTCTGAAGAAAGCAACGGCAGGGAGAAGCGGATAGCACACACGCAGATTACTCTTACCATCGCACACACACACAGCCGCGGAATGGGTGCACTCAACCACAAAATCAAAAAGGAAAACAAAACAAAAAGCCGAAGCGTGGGACGACCAGCGCACACACACTCTCATTGCTCCCGTAAAGCAAAACACACACACAGAGGGAGAGAGAGAGAGGTCGCCCACTCAATGCAATAAAAACAAAACAGAAACAGTTACGGTGCTCCGCCCATGCAGCCAGGCAGGACGGCAGCGGTGCGTGTCGTGCAAAAGAGAGCACCAACGGGCCTGCATGGGTGTGCATGCATATATACAATGGGCACATTATTGTGTGTGCTTCGCGGGGTGAGGTGAGGGCGAGAGTCCATGCAAGGGGACACACACACAGAGAGAGAAGGACGAGTGTGTGTGCGGGCGGTGCACGGCTCTCTCCCTCACTCTCACGCGGCCACCACCGCAGCCGCAGAAGCAACAACAAGAAGAAGAAGAGGCAAAAGAGGGGAGGTGGTGTGGGAGGCCCGCGGTGCTGCCGTCACTGTCGCCAGTCGTCGCCGTCGTAGTTTTCATGGCT
>NW_895595.1:0-827 GCF_000209065.1 Trypanosoma cruzi | reverse complement strand
CGCTGTGCTACGAAGTACCTCTCCCCGGGAGCCACCGTGGCGGACCCGACGTGCCAAAAGAAAGACCACCACCCCTTGCATGACCTCTACTACATCAGCGGCAGGTACTGAGCGTATATATATATAGAGAGAGAGGGAGAGGAGGAAATAGGGGAACAGTAGTGAAAGGAAAGAAATTGAGGGGGAGAATAAAAAGCATTTGGGAAATATTATGCAGCGGTGCAAATACGCATTTATGTTGATTAAAGGAATGAAAGGAGAACAAAAAGATGTGGTTTTTAGTATGAACGAGGAAGGTAGCATTGTGCTCCACCTCAACGGGACGAAGTGATTTTCGCCTCGTTTTTATTATTTTTTGGCTTTTAAAAAGAAAAAAACATCGTCATTGTTCTTTTTTTGTCATGTTTTCCTCTCGATGTTGGGCTGGAAGGGAGTGGCGAGGAGCACCGGGCCGTGGGGGCTCACAGGCACACGCGCACCCCCATGGTGTCTGAAGCGGGCGCTCTCGTGTCAAACACCACTTCTCTCCCAACGGCCATTGAGGGGTTGGGTCCGTTTTGTTTGTTTTTTGTATGTGCCCTCATGCATCTTGGCCTCCCTTTAGTGGTTGTGTTGTTTTCGCCATAATCTTTTTGGTTTTGGATTATTTTATTTATTTATCACCCCTTTTTTGTTGTTTTTTCGACCGGGTGTTGTGCGTTTCTTATCGTCTTGAGTGCCGTTGTGTTTTTTGGTGGTGCTGGGGAGAGGGCGGGGAGGGAAGTGTGTTGATTATGAGTGGTGGATTTATGCGGCGGCGGTGTCTCGCGCGGCGTGTGTGTTGGAAT
>NW_895594.1:0-827 GCF_000209065.1 Trypanosoma cruzi | reverse complement strand
CTTGCAGCGGCCAACCCCGGCAGTAAGGACAAAAAAAAGAATCGCGTTTTCTTTAATGTTTTTCCTGTTTGGGGGCGGGGATCTTTGTTTTCTATGATTGTCTCTTTTTTTTTGTCTGTTCCAGGTTGGTTTTTAGGAGGCTTGATGTGCCTGCTGGGTGATCGCCGGCTTTTTTATTGGTGATTGCGTATTTTTGGCTTACCGGTGTGCCGCTCAGCGCCATTTTGTTTTACTTCTTTTCCGCTTATTGGGGCGTGTTGTTATTCGTCACGCGTCAGCACACACCGAGCAACACGTCAAAAAAAAACAAAATGCAGGCTTTTCCCCCCTCGCGAGGGCCTCCGCAGCCACAATCCTGTGCGTGCGTGCATTCTCAGCGTTTTAAACACGGCATGTGTGTGTGCATGTGCTTGTGTGTTTGGCAGCGCCTATACTTGCGGAGCAGCTGTGCGCCACAAGAGAGTCTGAAGAAAGCAACGGCAGAGAGAGGCAGATAGCACACACGCAAATTACTCATATCATCACACACACACACACGCAGCCGCGGAATGGGTGCACTCAACCACAAAATCAAAAAGGAAAACAAAACAAAAAGCCGAAGCGTGGGACGACCAGCGCACACACACTCTCATTGCTCCCGTAAAGCAAAACACACACACAGAGGGAGAGAGAGAGAGGTCGCCCACTCAATGCAATAAAAACAAAACAGAAACAGTTACGGTGCTCCGTCCATGCAGCCAGGCAGGACGGCAGCGGTGCGTGTCGTGCAAAAGAGAGCACCAACGGGCCTGCATGGGTGTGCATGCATATATACAATGGGCACATTA
>NW_895593.1:0-827 GCF_000209065.1 Trypanosoma cruzi | reverse complement strand
AAATTTAGACCACAACGTGTGGTGCAGCAGCCGCTCGAAAACGATCCGCCGACTGCAGCACCATTGTGGGCAAGAGCTCGCGAAACTCCTCCAAGCAGCGGATAGTTCAGGGTTGTTTGGTGTCCAGTGTGTGCACACGCAAACATACATTGAAAGAGAGTGCCTCTGACCACCACCATTCATAATTCGAAACAAAAACATAGACCACAACGTGTGGTGCAGCAGCCGCTCGAAAACGATCCGCCGAGTGCAGCACCATTGTGGGCAGGAGCTCGCGAAATTCCTCCAAGCAGCGGATAGTTCAGGGTTGTTTGGTGTCCAGTGTGTGCACACGCAAACATACATTGAAAGAGAGTGCCTCTGACTCCCGCCATTCATAATTCGAAACAAAAACATAGACCACAACGTGTGGTGCAGCAGCCGCTCGAAAACGATCCGCCGACTGCAGCACCATTGTGGGCAAGAGCTCGCGAAATTCCTCCAAGCAGCGGATAGTTCCGGGTTGTTTGGTGTCCAGTGTGTGAACACGCAAACATACATTGAAAGAGAGTGCCTCTGACTCCCGCCATTCATAATTCGAAACAAAAATTTAGACCACAGCGTGTGGTGCAGCAGCCACTCGAAAACGATCCGCCGAGTGCAGCACCCTTGTGGGCAAGAGCTCGCGAAATTCCTCCAAGCAGCGGATAGTTCAGGGTTGTTTGGTGTCCAGTGTGTGAACACGCAAACATACATTGAAAAAGAGTGCCTCTGACTCCCGCCATTCATAATTCAAAACAAAAATTTAGACAACAACGTGTGGTGCAGCAGCCGCTCGAAAACGATCC
>NW_895592.1:0-827 GCF_000209065.1 Trypanosoma cruzi | reverse complement strand
CACGCCCCAATAAGCAGAAAAGAAGTAAAACAAAATGGCGCTGAGCGGCACACCGGTAAGCCAAAAATACGCAATCACCAATAAAAAAGCCGGCGATCACCCAGCAGGCACATCAAGCGTCCTCAAAACCAACCTGGAACAGACAAAAAAAAAGAGGCAATCATAGAAAACAAAGATCCCCGCCCCCAAACAGGAAAAACATTAAAGAAAACGCGATTCTTTTTTTTGTCCTTACTGCCGGGGTTGGCCGCCGCAAGAAATAAAAAATGGTAGGGCGGTGGCCCCGGACGCTAGATACAGCACGACGTGTCGAATTATCCAAGTTGCAGCGGCTGCCCCGGACGCTAGATACAGCACGACGTGTCGAATTATCCAAGCTGCAGCGGTGGCCTCGGGCGTTAGATATATGACGACTTACAGTAGTAACCACGCTGCGGCTGCGCATCCTAAACACGTCTTTTTCGTTTTCCAGGGGACAACGCAAATGTGCTCGATTGTTCGAAGATCGACATTAATACTTTACGTGAAAAGGAGTCGCGCGACCGCATTTTTTTAGCTCAGTGGCAAACACGCTCACAATGTCATCCGGGGACGCGGGTTCGATTCCCGCAGAAGCCTATGTTTTTTCCATTTTTTTTTTTTTTTGAATTCTTGTTTCATATTGCTTTTTAAACTTCTGGTTTGCAGGACGGTGTGCGAGTTCTGCAATCGCACTGATTCCATCTGTTTCGTGGTTTGTGCGGCTGCGGCTGCGGTGGTGGCCGCGTGAGAGTGAGTGTGAGAGAGCCATGCACCGCCCGCATACACACACTTCCTTCTCTCTCTGT
>NW_895591.1:0-827 GCF_000209065.1 Trypanosoma cruzi | reverse complement strand
GCAAGTATAGGCGCTGACAAACACACACACACATGCACACACATGCCGTGCTTAAAACGCTGAGAATGCACGCACGCACAGGATTGTGGCTGCCGAGGCCCTCGCGAGGGGGAAAAAACCTGCATTTTTTTTTTTTGACATGTTGCTCGGTGTGTGCTGACGCGTGACGAATAACAACACGCCCCAATAAGCAGAAAAGAAGTAAAACAAAATGGCGCTGAGCGGCACACCGGTAAGCCAAAAATACGCAATCACCAATAAAAAAGCCGGCGATCACCCAGCAGGCACATCAAGCGTCCTCAAAACCAACCTGGAACAGACAAAAAAAAAGAGACAATCATAGAAAACAAAGATCCCCGCCCCCAAACAGGAAAAACATTAAAGAAAACGCGATTCTTTTTTTTGTCCTTACTGCCGGGGTTGGCCGCCGCAAGAAATAAAAAATGGTAGGGCGGTGGCCCCGGACGCTAGATACAGCACGACGTGTCGAATTATCCAAGTTGCAGCGGCTGCCCCGGACGTTAGATACGGGACGACGTGTCGAATTATCCAAGTTGCAGCGGCTGCCCCGGACGTTAGATACGGGACGACGTGTCGAATTATCCAAGTTGCAGCGGCTGCCCCGGACGTTAGATACGGGACGACGTGTCGAATTATCCAAGTTGCAGCGGCTGCCCCGGGCGCTAGATACAGCACGACGTGTCGAATTATCCAAGTTGCAGCGGCTGCCCCGGACGTTAGATACAGCACGACGTGTCGAATTATCCAAGCTGCAGCGGTGGCCTCGGGCGTTAGATATATGACGACTTACAGTAGTAACCACGCTG
>NW_895590.1:0-827 GCF_000209065.1 Trypanosoma cruzi | reverse complement strand
ACTCTCCCTCTAAATAGCACATCCCTGATCGTAGTAGTTAGGGTAAATCCTACATGTCCCCGCACTGCCCTTTCTTCTGCCTCCCGCCGTTCTTCTCTCAGTAATTGAGTGAGTACTCTGTTTAGCTTTCTCCTTGCAAGTGGAGTGACCGTATCCTTTCCTTCATAGTCCCTCCATTCCTCGAGCGAGAACACACCATTCTCGCAAAGACTGCGTGCAACTTCTTCCAAACCCATTTCCTCCCTCACAGTCCCCTCCATCCTCAAATAAGCACCTGTTGTCTGTATTTCGTTCAATACTCCCGCATCGCGGATATGACTCGTGGGATCACTGATAAAAACCCTCAGTAAGACATTCCGATTGGCGCGCAAAATGCCTCTGCCTTCCAATTCCATCATAAGAAAATCATTCAGCTTCATGTCCATGACGCGAACTCTCCCTCTAAATAGCACATCCCTGATCGTAGTAGTTAGGGTAAATCCTACATGTCCCCGCACTGCCCTTTCTTCTGCCTCCCGCCGTTCTTCTCTCAGTAATTGAGTGAGTACTCTGTTTAGCTTTCTCCTTGCAAGTGGAGTGACCGTATCCTTTCCTTCATAGTCCCTCCATTCCTCGAGCGAGAACACACCATTCTCGCTAAGACTGCGTACAACTTCTTCCAAACCCATTTCCTCCCGTACAGTCCCCTCCATCCTCAAATAAGCACCTGTTGTCTGTATTTCGTTCAATACTCCCGCATCGCGGATATGACTCGTGGGATCACTGATAAAAACCCTCAGTAAGACATTCCGATTGGCGCGCAAAATGCCTCTGCCTTCCAATTCCAT
>NW_895589.1:0-827 GCF_000209065.1 Trypanosoma cruzi | reverse complement strand
ACAACGTCACGGCGCCGGGTCCCATCGCCGTCTTGTTAAGAAAAGCACTGCGAAACGCGTTGAAACGTGTATGAATCTCCTCCGTGAGTTCCTTTGCAAGTTCGACAATGATGCGCTCAACCACCGCAATCGGACTGTGTTGATCCACTAAACTTGTGTCACGCCGTGCACTTTCCTTGATGCCTCGCCGGAGAAGCTGCACCGTCTGCAGCCCCATCTCGTTTGTACAGTTCGAATGGGAAAGGAGCCGTGCGGCCGTCTGCAGGGTCCCGTTTGATTTTACAAGGGCGTAAGCGCAACGACGTATGCGTTGTGCCTCCTCCTCCGCAGTCAACGTTATAAGACTGCACTGTGGACAAAGAACATAGTGGCAGAGTGAACAGCAGAACGCAAACGTGTCATGGAACAGTTTTGTGTCACAGCAATCGCAAAGAAAGCTGCCGTTCGGGCACGGATACTGGCAAAGACTTGTCCACTGCAGCCGATGGGCGTGGCGTGGGTGCAGAATGATAGTGTTGGAGAGCGGCATAGAGGACTGCTCGCGCGGGGACCGCACCTTCACGGTGTTATCCTCCAGTGCCCGCAACTGCGCGTTAAGGGCAGATAAAATACGCGTAAAAGACAACTCCGCGCGCGGCGACGGAAAGCGCAGGACGACCTCCATAAGCCGTCGAAAAAGCCCCGCGTCCATTGCCTGTTGCTCCGCCTCATTGTATGGTTCGTCGATGGGCTTTGGCGGCCCGCCCTCCTCCACGCCATCAGGGAGCATCGTGAAACTCAGCCCGGCCGCGCGGCACCGTTCAATCAATTTCTCAATAACAAAAACC
>NW_895588.1:0-827 GCF_000209065.1 Trypanosoma cruzi | reverse complement strand
GAGCAACATGTCAAAAAAAAAAAATGCAGGTTTTTCCCCCTCGCGAGGGCCTCGGCAGCCACAATCCTGTGCGTGCGTGCATTCTCAGCGTTTTAAGCACGGCATGTGTGTGCATGTGTGTGTGTGTTTGTCAGCGCCTATACTTGCAGAGCAGCTGTGCGCCACAAGAGAGTCTGAAGAAAGCAACGGCAGAGAGAGGCAGATAAGCACACACGCAAATTACTCATATCATCACACACACACACACGCAGCCGCGGAATGGGTGCACTCAACCACAAAATCAAAAAGAAAAACAAAACAAAAAGCCGAAGCGTGGGACTACCAGCGCACACACACTCTCATTGCTCCCGTAAAGCAAAACACACACACAGGGAGAGAGAGAGAGGTCGCCCACTCAATGCAATGAAAACAAAACAGAAACAGTTACGGTGCTCCGCCCATGCAGCCAGGCAGGACGGCAGCGGTGCGTGTCGTGCAAAAGAGAGCACCAACGGGCCTGCATGGGTGTGCATGCATATATACAATGGGCACATTATTGTGTGTGCTTCGTGGGGTGAGGCGACGACGAGAGTCCATGCAAGGGGACACACACACAGAGAGAGAAGGAAGTGTGTGTATGCGGGCGGTGCATGGCTCTCTCACACTCACTCTCACGCGGCCACCACCGCAGCCGCAGCCGCACAAACCACGAAACAGATGGAATCAGTGCGATTGCAGAACTCGCACACCGTCCTGCAAACCAGAAGTTTAAAAAGCAATAGAAACAAGAATTCAAAAAAAAAAAATGGAAAAAACTTAGGCTTCTGCGGGAATCGAACCCGCGTCCC
>NW_895587.1:0-827 GCF_000209065.1 Trypanosoma cruzi | reverse complement strand
TGTGTGAACACGCAAACAGATAGTGAAAGAGAGTGTCTCTGACCACCACCATTCATAATTCGAAACAAAAATTTAGACCACAACGTGTGGTGCAGCAGCCACTCGAAAACGATCCGCCGACTGCAGCACCCTTGTGGGCAAGATCTCGCGAAACTCCTCCAAGCAGCGTATAGTTCAGGGTTGTTTGGCGTCCAGTGTGTGAACACGCAAACAGATAGTGAAAGAGAGTGTCTCTGACCACCACCATTCATAATTCGAAACAAAAATTTAGACCACAACGTGTGGTGCAGCAGCCACTCGAAAACGATCTGCCGAGTGCAGCACCCATGTGGGCAAGATCTCGCGAAACTCCTCCAAGCAGCGGATAGTTCAGGGTTGTTTGGCGTTCAGTGTGTGAACACGCAAACAGACATTGAAAGAGAGTGCCTCTGACCACCACCATTCATAATTCGAAACAAAAATTTAGACCACAACGTGTGGTGCAGCAGCCGCTCGAAAACGATCTGCCGAGTGCAGCACCCATGTGGGCAAGATCTCGCGAAACTCCTCCAAGCAGCGGATAGTTCAGGGTTGTTTGGCGTTCAGTGTGTGAACACGCAAACAGATAGTGAAAGAGAGTGCCTCTGACCACCACCATTCATAATTCGAAACAAAAATTTAGACCACAACGTGTGGTGCAGCAGCCGCTCGAAAACGATCCGCCGAGTGCAGCACCCATGTGGGCAAGATCTCGCGAAACTCCTCCAAGCAGCGGATAGTTCAGGGTTGTTTGGCGTTCAGTGTGTGAACACGCAAACAGACATGAAAGAGAGTGCCTCTGACCACCA
>NW_895586.1:0-827 GCF_000209065.1 Trypanosoma cruzi | reverse complement strand
GCAGAGCAGCTGTGCGCCACAAGAGAGTCTGAAGAAAGCAACGGCAGAGAGAGGCAGATAAGCACACACGCAAATTACTCATATCATCACACACACACACACGCAGCCGCGGAATGGGTGCACTCAACCACAAAATCAAAAAGAAAAACAAAACAAAAAGCCGAAGCGTGGGACTACCAGCGCACACACACTCTCATTGCTCCCGTAAAGCAAAACAAACACACAGGGAGAGAGAGAGAGGTCGCCCACTCAATGCAATGAAAACAAAACAGAAACAGTTACGGTGCTCCGCCCATGCAGCCAGGCAGGACGGCAGCGGTGCGTGTCGTGCAAAAGAGAGCACCAACGGGCCTGCATGGGTGTGCATGCATATATACAATGGGCACATTATTGTGTGTGCTTCGTGGGGTGAGGCGAGGACGAGAGTCCATGCAAGGGGACACACACACAGAGAGAGAAGGAAGTGTGTGTATGCGGGCGGTGCATGGCTCTCTCACACTCACTCTCACGCGGCCACCACCGCAGCCGCAGCCGCACAAACCACGAAACAGATGGAATCAGTGCGATTGCAGAACTCGCACACCGTCCTGCAAACCAGAAGTTTAAAAAGCAATATGAAACAAGAATTCAAAAAAAAAAAAAATGGAAAAAACTTAGGCTTCTGCGGGAATCGAACCCGCGTCCCCGGATGACATTGTGAGCGTGTTTGCCACTGAGCTAAAAAAATGCGGTCGCGCGACTCCTTTTCACGTAAAGTATTAATGTCGATCTTCGAACAATCGAGCACATTTGCGTTGTCCCCTGGAAAACGAAAAGACGTGTTAGGA
>NW_895585.1:0-827 GCF_000209065.1 Trypanosoma cruzi | reverse complement strand
ACACAACACTCGTCTTTCACCCACTCTCTGTGTGTGTCCCCTTGCATGGACTCTCGCCCTCACCTCATCCCACGAAGCACACACATAATGTGCCCATTGTATATATTGCATGCACACCCATGCAGGCCCGTTGGTGCTCTCTTTTGCACGACACGCACCGCTGCCGTCCTGCCTGGCTGCATGGGCGGAGCACCGTAACTGTTTCTGTTTTGTTTTTATTGCATTGAGTGGGCGACCTCTCTCTCTCTCCCTGTGTGTGTGTTTTGCTTTACGGGAGCAATGAGAGTGTGTGCGCTGGTCGTCCCACGCTTCGGCTTTTTGTTTTGTTTTTCATTGTTTTGTGGTTGAGAGCACCCATTCCGCGGGCTGCGTGTGTGTGTTTGTGTGTGATGATATGAGTAATTTGCGTGTGTGCTATCTGCCTCTCTCTGCTGTTGCTTTCTTCTGACTCTCTTGTGGCGCACAGCTGCTCTGCAATTATAGGCGCTGCCAAACACACAAGCACATGCACACACATGCCGTGTTTAAAACGCTGAGAATGCACGCACGCACAGGATTGTGGCTGCGGAGGCCCTCGCGAGGGGCGAAGAAGCCTGCGTTTTGTTTTTTTGACATGTTGCTCGGTGTATGCTGACGCGTGACGAATAACAACACGCCCCAATAAGCAGAAAAGAAGTAAAACAAAATGGCACTGAGCGGCACACCGGTAAGCCAAAAATACGCAATCACCAATAAAAAAGCCGGCGATCACCCAGCAGGCACATCAAGCCTCCTAAAACCAACCTGGAATAGACAAAAAAAGGGGGGGGGCAATCATAGAAAACAAA
>NW_895584.1:0-827 GCF_000209065.1 Trypanosoma cruzi | reverse complement strand
CAAGTATAGGCGCTGACAAACACACACACACATGCACACACATGCCGTGCTTAAAACGCTGAGAATGCACGCACGCACAGGATTGTGGCTGCCGAGGCCCTCGCGAGGGGGAAAAAACCTGCATTTTTTTTTTTTGACATGTTGCTCGGTGTGTGCTGACGCGTGACGAATAACAACACGCCCCAATAAGCAGAAAAGAAGTAAAACAAAATGGCGCTGAGCGGCACACCGGTAAGCCAAAAATACGCAATCACCAATAAAAAAGCCGGCGATCACCCAGCAGGCACATCAAGCGTCCTCAAAACCAACCTGGAACAGACAAAAAAAAAGAGGCAATCATAGAAAACAAAGATCCCCGCCCCCAAACAGGAAAAACATTAAAGAAAACGCGATTCTTTTTTTTGTCCTTACTGCCGGGGTTGGCCGCCGCAAGAAATAAAAAATGGTAGGGCGGTGGCCCCGGACGCTAGATACAGCACGACGTGTCGAATTATCCAAGTTGCAGCGGCTGCCCCGGACGTTAGATACGGGACGACGTGTCGAATTATCCAAGTTGCAGCGGCTGCCCCGGACGTTAGATACAGCACGACGTGTCGAATTATCCAAGTTGCAGCGGTGGCCTCGGGTGTTAGATATATGACGACTTACAGTAGTAACCACGCTGCGGCTGCGCATCCTAAACATGTCTTTTTCGTTTTCCAGGGGACAACGCAAATGTGCTCGATTGTTCGAAGATCGACATTAATACTTTACGTGAAAAGGAGTCGCGCGACCGCATTTTTTTAGCTCAGTCGCAAACACGCTCACAATGTCATCCGGGACGCGGT
>NW_895583.1:0-827 GCF_000209065.1 Trypanosoma cruzi | reverse complement strand
GTAGCACCAGCAGCGCGCCATCCGTCAGCGCACCGGCGTTGTCATTCACTACGACGGCGGACGTGTTGGCCTCCACACCGCTGTTGAACACCAATCCATGCGCAGCGTACACCTGGCTCCCCGACACGCGCAGCACAGCGCCCTCCGACGCAACCACGCGCGCACTCGCGTACAACGCATATTCGCCACCGAACACAGCCGCGTCCAGCGCGACACCGCCACCGACGAGCTCCAGCACCGCGCCGTCCACCACCACCGTCCGCCCACCAGTCATCACCGTCACGAGGGCCACGCCGGACACAACCAGCACGGACCGCACAAGCCGCAGACCCGACAGCACCAGCACCGGTGCGTACGGCGAGGACTGCGAGCCGGAAAGATACACAAGCGGCGTCGGCCTCGCGGAAACCAGCAGGGTGTCCGTCACCGTCAACGCGGACCCCGCGGGATACGTGCCGGTCAGCACAAGCGCACCGTTCAGCGCCTCCACATCGCACACGGAGAGCTCCACCGGTCCGCTCTCGTTGCTTCCCGCAGCCACCGCACCGCGCAACGCTCCACCGCCCATCACGTACAGCACGGCGCCGTTACGCAGCGACACGTTCTGCACAACGATCCGCACGCCGTCTCGCGCCATCCACGGCACGTACAGCACAGGACTCACGCCGTCCAGCACAACGTGGCGCAGCGTCACCTCGCTCGCACCGGCAGGCACAACGAACACCGACCGCACCGTCAAGTTCTCGCGGACGAACACACTCGACGCGGTGCCCGCAGCGGGCGGCAGTGCGGGAGCTCCACAGGCACGCACGCCTCGCCGTACCCGC
>NW_895582.1:0-827 GCF_000209065.1 Trypanosoma cruzi | reverse complement strand
CCAGGCAGGACGGCAGCGGTGCGTGTCGTGCAAAAAGAGAGCACCCAACGGGCCTGCATGGGTGTGCATGCATATTATACAATGGGCACATTATTGTGTGTGCTTCGTGGGGTGAGGCGACGACGAGAGTCCATGCAAGGGGACACACACACAGAGAGAGAAGGAAGTGTGTGTATGCGGGCGGTGCATGGCTCTCTCACACTCACTCTCACGCGGCCACCACCGCAGCCGCAGCCGCACAAACCACGAAACAGATGGAATCAGTGCGATTGCAGAACTCGCACACCGTC
Source organism: Trypanosoma cruzi (assembly GCF_000209065.1). Classification (NCBI taxonomy): domain Eukaryota; phylum Euglenozoa; class Kinetoplastea; order Trypanosomatida; family Trypanosomatidae; genus Trypanosoma; species Trypanosoma cruzi. The sequence continues at coordinate 537 of NW_895582.1, read as the reverse complement.
CTGCAAACCAGAAGTTTAAAAAGCAATATGAAACAAGAATTCAAAAAAAAAAAATGGAAAAAACTTAGGCTTCTGCGGGAATCGAACCCGCGTCCCCGGATGACATTGTGAGCGTGTTTGCCACTGAGCTAAAAAAATGCGGTCGCGCGACTCCTTTTCACGTAAAGTATTAATGTCGATCTTCGAACAATCGAGCACATTTGCGTTGTCCCCTGGAAAACGAAAAAGACGTGTTTAGGATGCGCAGCCGCAGCGTGGTTACTACTGTAAGTCGTCATATATCTAACGCCCGAGGCCACCGCTGCAGCTTGGATAATTCGACACGTCGTGCTGTATCTAACGTCCGGGGCAGCCGCTGCAACTTGGATAATTCGACACGTCGTCCCGTATCTAACGTCCGGGGCAGCCGCTGCAACTTGGATAATTCGACACGTCGTCCTGTATCTAGCGTCCGGGGCCACCGCCCTACCATTTTTTATTTCTTGCGGCGGCCAACCCCGGCAGTAAGGACAAAAAAAAGAATCGCGTTTTCTTTAA
>NW_895580.1:0-827 GCF_000209065.1 Trypanosoma cruzi | reverse complement strand
CCGTAAAGCAAAACACACACACAGGGAGAGAGAGAGAGGTCGCCCACTCAATGCAATGAAAACAAAACAGAAACAGTTACGGTGCTCCGCCCATGCAGCCAGGCAGGACGGCAGCGGTGCGTGTCGTGCAAAAGAGAGCACCAACGGGCCTGCATGGGTGTGCATGCATATATACAATGGGCACATTATTGTGTGTGCTTCGTGGGGTGAGGCGACGACGAGAGTCCATGCAAGGGAACACACACACAGAGAGAGAAGGAAGTGTGTGTATGCGGGCGGTGCATGGCTCTCTCACACTCACTCTCACGCGGCCACCACCGCAGCCGCAGCCGCACAAACCACGAAACAGATGGAATCAGTGCGATTGCAGAACTCGCACACCGTCCTGCAAACCAGAAGTTTAAAAAGCAATATGAAACAAGAATTCAAAAAAAAAAAAAAAATGGAAAAAACTTAGGCTTCTGCGGGAATCGAACCCGCGTCCCCGGATGACATTGTGAGCGTGTTTGCCACTGAGCTAAAAAAATGCGGTCGCGCGACTCCTTTTCACGTAAAGTATTAATGTCGATCTTCGAACAATCGAGCACATTTGCGTTGTCCCCTGGAAAACGAAAAAGACGTGTTTAGGATGCGCAGCCGCAGCGTGGTTACTACTGTAAGTCATCATATATCTAACGCCCGAGGCCACCGCTGCAACTTGGATAATTCGACACGTCGTCCCGGATCTAACGTCCGGGGCAGCCGCTGCAACTTGGATAATTCGACACGTCGTGCTGTATCTAGCGTCCGGGGCACCGCCCCTACATTTTTTATTTCTTGCGGCGGCC
>NW_895579.1:0-827 GCF_000209065.1 Trypanosoma cruzi | reverse complement strand
TCCATATATATATATATATATATATATATATATATATATATATATATATATATATATATATTTTAGGTGATGCGGGCTTTGTTTTTACGGGGTCTTTCTTTCTTTTTTTTTTTTTTTTTTTATTGCCGGTCTGTATTGTTACATCTATGGTTTGTGAATATTGGCATAATTTTTTTTTTTTTTTTTTTTTGTTTTTCAACTTTTATTTAAATTTTTTTTTATTTTTATTTCTTTTATTATTTATTTTTCTATTTTCCTGTGTATATTTTTATGAATATTGTCCCTGTGCCTTTTCTGCATACATGTATGGATGGATGCAATGAGAGGGAAGGCAGCAAGGAGAAGGTGAGGTGAGGTGAGGAAATAACCCGGCAGAGGCGGAATAGTTCTACCCCATTCCAGTTGGCATCCCGCATAACGCTTAAGGAAAATAATCTGTTTTTTTCTTTTTCTTTTTTTTTTTTTTTTCCTTTCTTCTAACCCTCCTGTTTGCTCGGTGCACATAGAAGTAGGTGATTAGGTGTACAATTGGAGGGAATTTCTTTCTAATTGATCCATGGGGTCTGCAGCAATACGTTCAGTACCACCTCGCCCCTCTGACTCGCATAACGCTGGTAGCAACTGCAGCCAACAACATGTTGTTGGCAGCCACAATCATACCACAGGAAATGCATCGAATGTAGAAACAGGCCACACGGTTCCACAGAACCCCAATACGCATGAGGTGACGTTGGTGCCCATCCTTTTTTTTGCGGAATCGAAGAATGCTCAGAGCAACAACATGTCGCTGGGCGTGAGTAGCGATAAGAGGGATCAACATGCTGCGT
>NW_895578.1:0-827 GCF_000209065.1 Trypanosoma cruzi | reverse complement strand
GGCGTGCCGCTGCGAGAGCTGCCGCTCGACGACGACAGCGACTTTGTTGCGATGGAGCAGGAGCGCAGGCAACTGCTCGAGAAGGACCCGCGCAGGAACGCGAGGGAGATCGCTGCGCTTGAGGAGAGCATGAATGCCCGCGCACAGGAGCTGGCACGCGAGAAGAAGCTTGCTGACCGCGCGTTCCTCGACCAGAAGCCGGAGGGCGTGTCGCTGCGAGAGCTGCCGCTCGACGACGACAGCGACTTTGTTGCGATGGAGCAGGAGCGCAGGCAACTGCTCGAGAAGGACCCGCGCAGGAACGCGAGGGAGATCGCTGCGCTTGAGGAGAGCATGAATGCCCGCGCACAGGAGCTGGCACGCGAGAAGAAGCTTGCTGACCGCGCGTTCCTCGACCAGAAGCCGGAGGGCGTGCCGCTGCGAGAGCTGCCGCTCGACGACGACAGCGACTTTGTTGCGATGGAGCAGGAGCGCAGGCAACTGCTCGAGAAGGACCCGCGCAGGAACGCGAGGGAGATCGCTGCGCTTGAGGAGAGCATGAATGCCCGCGCACAGGAGCTGGCACGCGAGAAGAAGTTTGCCGACCGCGCGTTCCTCGACCAGAAGCCGGAGGGCGTGCCGCTGCGAGAGCTGCCGCTCGACGACGACAGCGACTTTGTTGCGATGGAGCAGGAGCGCAGGCAACTGCTCGAGAAGGACCCGCGCAGGAACGCGAGGGAGATCGCTGCGCTTGAGGAGAGCATGAATGCCCGCGCACAGGAGCTGGCACGCGAGAAGAAGCTTGCTGACCGCGCGTTCCTCGACCAGAAGCCGGAGGGCGTGCCGCT
>NW_895577.1:0-827 GCF_000209065.1 Trypanosoma cruzi | reverse complement strand
GGCGTGCAACGACGCTGGTGGAATTGTCCTGTCGACGGCGGAGGAGTACGCTGCTGCTGGTTTTGGCGACGCTGGGAGCATCGACGTTGCTGGGTGCGACGCCTGCAACAGGGACACGTACTGCTACGCGCCCGGGACGGCGTCTGCAAGCATGAAGGACGGCGTGTGCGTGTGCGTTTGCGGCAGCGACGGGTACGGCGAGGCGTGTGTGCCTGTGGGAGCTCCTGCGCTGCCGCCCGCTGTGGGCACCGCGTCGAGCGTGTTCGTCCGCGAGGGCGTGACGGTGCGGTCGGTGTTTGTTGTGCCTGCCGGTGCGAGCGAGGTGACGCTGCGCCACGTTGTGCTGGACGGCGTGAGTCCGGTGCTCTACGTGCCGTGGATGGCGCGGGACGGCGTGCGGATCGTTGTGCAGAACGTGTCGCTGCAGAACGGCGCCGTGCTGTACGTGATGGGCGGAGGAGGCTTGCGCGGTGCGGGTGCGGCGGGGAGCGACGAGAGCGGGCCGGTGGAGCTGTCCGTGTGCGATTTGGAGGCGCTGAACGGTGCGCTTGTGCTGACCGGCACGTTTCCTGCGGGGTCCGTGCTGACGGTGACGGACTCTCTGCTGGTTGCCGCGAGGCCGACGCCGCTTGTGTATCTTCCCGGCTCGCAGTCCTCGCCGTACGCACCGGTGCTGGTGCTGTCGGGCCTGCGGCTCGTGCGGTCCGTGCTGGTTGTGTCCGGCGTTGCCCTCGTGACCGTGATGACTGGTGGGCGGACGGTGGTGGTGGACGGCGCGGTGCTGGAGCTTGTCGGTGGCGGTGTCGCGCTGGACGCGGCTGTGCTCA
>NW_895576.1:0-827 GCF_000209065.1 Trypanosoma cruzi | reverse complement strand
GCGTCTAACAAGGAGAGAATAAGTTATTCGCGGTCGACACTGATCAATTTGACGCAAAGCAAATGACGTGGATAGCGGATAAACTCTTTGTTCTCACGACCAACGGTGACATTGCGGTTCTTGACCAAGTCCCTTACGTCAGCCAACAGCAATGTTTCTTGTAAGTTTCATCGAAGACCTTTACAAACCAGTGCTTTTTTTTTGCCTGCCCATCGAACATATATTCAAACATTTTTGGAGACCCAAACCATGTGTGAGTCGCCAGGCACCGGCAACCTTCAGAGTGCCAGCTCGCCAAGTTACCTGGTACAAAGCATCGATTCACAGAGGCGCCCCTGTCGAGGACCGTTTGGGCAGGTCATTACCGAGGGAATTAGAACGCTCGCACAGGAATTGGATCTTTACAAGGAGACGATGGTACCAAGGCACATCCGCGAACCAATGCAACGCGCAGTTGTCCAAAAACGTACGGAGGAGGTTGCATTTTGGGTGGCTCGCTTTTTTGGTCAAGAGGAGAAACAGCGCTTCTGGTTGCAGTTTTGTGTAAACAAATATTTTTGTCACTTTGGGTCTAAAGCTAAGGATGAAATTCAACCTTCCGACGGGGTAGAGGTGGAAAGGAAGTGGGCTTCTCCGTTTTTTTATAGTCACTGCAATCGCTTTTCCGAGGCTGTGGCAAATCCGGACGTTATACGCAGCAACCGTATGTGTATCAACGAACATCGCATAGCCGCTCTTGAGGCTACTAAGAGCCAAAATACAGAGGTCTCAGCATGTCGTTTGATCGTTGCACGAGAGTTGCTGAAGCTTCAAGAAGCTCAGAGGGC